>NC_136499.1:15035610-15073110 GCF_053919585.1 Euprymna scolopes | reverse complement strand
ACTCTATTCCAACCATCATCAATGAACCTGAGCTAATATTCTTAGCATCGGGCAAAGCCAAATCTTTGGCAAGAACTTTGCAGTTAATTCTACGCTATGCGATCAGCGCCGCTAGCCTCCCGTATTTCCTCCTGTGTCTGAAAACACACGGTGCGACCTACAAGTATGTGTGCGTGATGTTGCCAAGCTAATCAAAAACCTCGGTTCCAGTAAAGCAACTGGCCCCAAAGCATTCCTATTATAGTCCTCAAAAAGCTTCAATCAGAACTAGTCCAATACTTACAAAGCTGTTTAAGCGTTATCCCAAACACAGTTTCTTCCCAACACCCTGGAAACCTTTATCAATATGTCCCGTATTTAAAAAATTAAGGTGCCCGGTCATCTCCCTCGTAATGCGGAAGAATGTCTCCTGTGAGTCATGAGTAAGTTGCTAGAATTTGTGTTTAATAGAAAATGTTTCAATCACGCCAGCAAAAATAATCTCCTCAGTGACATGCACTGTGATTTCCGTTCTGCTAAATATACAGCAGGCGTGTTAACAGTTATATCTTATTGGATTAGCGAATCTCTTGATGGAGGCTTCCTTTCTATGGTAATTGACCTTGACATATTTAAGGCATTTGATAGGATATGCCATAAAGGTTTACGTCACAAACGATACGATGTAACTGGAAATGTCTTCTCAATTATTAAATCATTTCTCTCTGATAGGTTCATAAGAGTAGTGGTTGATGGGCAGAAATCAGAAACTCACATTATTAATGCTAGTGTACCTTAGGGTCCTGAGCCCAGCTCTCTTCCTGATCTACATTAATCTCCCACATCACATCCTAAGATCATTCGTAGACATTTATGCTGACAACACTACCATCTATGGTAACACTTCAAAGTCCAAAAACGACCAAGTTCTCCCTGATTCTCTCTCATCTAATCTTGATCCCGTGGTGCAATAGGAAAAAAGATGGCTGGTTAATTTCAATGTATCTAATACCAAACTGTATAAAAAAACAGAATTCGCAAATAAATAAATAAATATACAACAGATAACATATTCCAAGTGAAAACTGTTCGAACATATGTGGCTGTAAACTTCAAGATAGTGATATTTCTTTTGAAAAATAAAAGAAATATTTAAAACACTTTCAGTAAGTTACATACGTACACGTCAGTAGGAAGTAATATTTAAAGTATTTTGGTGATATTTTATTTTACGATTTTAGATTTCTCGGTTGTTAACTACAAGTTTTGAAGCCTGTAAACAAGTAAAACGGTAGTCATGTTAGTTTGGATTAATTAAAATTCGTTATCGATGAAATATTATATCAAATTAATATGTAACATATGAGCGTGAAAAATATCAGCAGCAACGAAAGATAACTGGCTCCGAAGAGATCAGCAGCAGCAGCGAAAAAAGGCATATTCAAATTAGAAAGTGTGCGCGAGAATAAAAAGGGAAAAAAAGAAAAATGCACCACATATTCAGGGAGAAACGTCGGCGCCGAAGGAAAGGGACATGAAAAGTGAAGATGAGAATGGTCACAAGATGGAGAAACACGTAGCAGCGAGAGACTTTTTTGCTGAAAACGTTTTATAAAAAAAATAAATGCCGACATAGATTTTATTAATTAATTTCGAGTTTTATTTTTATGAATTACTAAATTAAAATGTAACGGCCACGTTACAAATATACTTGCAAATAGTCTCAGTACTTTAAAACTGTACAAGTCGGCAGAATATAAATTTTCTTACGTTTGATAAAACTTATATATATATATATATATATATATATATATATATATATATATATATATATATATATATAAACCCCACGGAACAACAATTCCGGGTTAGAAAAAATTAGACTCAAAATCATCAATTTATTCACATACACCTTATCAAAGAACGAAACAGAAATACTGAAGCTGGGCCTGAAATTCTGTCCACCCTTAAAAGCAATATAGCGGAACTAAAAAAGGACCTTAAAGAATTCGAACGGAAATTTAGACTAATAGAAACACTAGATAGCAAAGGGGACAAAGATGATTCTTTAGTAAAAACAAATCAACATATTTCCCTAACAAACAGAAGAACACAAAAGAACTAAACACCTACTTCGAAAATCTCTGGAACCTTAACCTCCAAAAAAAAAAAGACAAAACCACAGGCAACCTCACATATAAGCAAAAACAAGCACTCGAAAAGATCCGTAATAATAATAATGACATAATAATAAAAGAAGCAGACAAAGGCAGTGCCGTAGTAATCATGGACAAAACTTATTATGAAACAAAAATTACAGAATTACTAGATGACAAACACTACTATAAACCCATTAGTACCAACATAGATAACACCACCATCTCAAAAATCACAAAAACGTTGTACAACACACAACAAAATATTAAAAAAGAAGAAAAAGGACTTCCTCACAAATTTTATTACAAAGACCAACAACTTCTACGGACTACCTAAAGTACACAAATCTGACGTAATAAAACTTGCCATCAATACACAAAACTCAGAATATATTAGCGCTCCAACCCCTAGTGACCTTACATTTAGACCCATTGCAGCAGGACCAGCCTGTCCGACAAGCAGACTTAGCAACTTAATAGACATCTTATTACAACCTTTCACAGATCAAGTTAAGAGCTACATAAAGGACGACATCCACTTTCTTACTACCTTACCACATACAATAGAAAACGGGACACTATTAGTTACATTTGAGGTTAGCAATTTATATAGTAATATACCCCACGAATTAGGAAAAGAAGCAATAACATTATTGATCAACAGACACGCACAAACACTACATCCTAGATTCACAAAGCAATTCATTATCGATAGTATAGACATAATCCTAAATAATTATTCCTTGAATTCAACAATGGCAACTACATCAAAACACTAGGTACAGCAATGGGAACGAAATTGCACCGACTTACGCAACCCTTACATTAGCCTACCTAGAAGAAGCCTTATATGAAAAGATAAAACAAAAATTTGGCCACAGCACTAAAAAACTGTTTATAGAATCCTGGAAGAGATACCTTGATGACTGCTTCATCCGGTGGAAACCCACATGGGGGACATCACAGAATTACACACCATACTCCAGAACCTACACCCAAAAATTAAATTCACCATAGAATAAAGCACTACAGAATTTCCCTTCCTAGATATACTGATAAAGATAAAGACAATAACATTATCACAAACATTTACCGCAAACCTACAGATACCCAACAATACCTACACTTTAAAAGTCACCACTCTAAAAGCTGCATAAAAGCTATTCCCTTCACCCTAGCACGTAGAATCTGCACCATAATCACGGACAATAACCTTCGGATAATCCGACTCAAGGAACTACGAATAAATCTAAGAAAAAGAAAATACCCACCACAACTTATAGACAAAGTAATCCAACTTGCAATAAATATACCAGTAGAAGATTTGAGAACCCCTAAAGAACGAAACAAAGAACAAATCCTAACATACGTCTCCACACGCAACACAAACAACCCAGAGCTTTTCACAGAGATGACGAAAAATCTCGTCCTACTAAACCAAATCAGCAAACTAAACAACTTCCTTAAAACAATAAAAATAATAAAAAGCAAACGACAACCCAAAAACCTAAAACGCATTCTTACCTCATCCAAACTCAATCAAGACACAACAAAGGAGTCACACAATGCAACAAAAAACGATGTGGAGTCTGCAACATAATATTAGAGGGAAACTCATACACATTCATGAACCCCATACAAACATTCAAAATTAAAAAAAAACTAGATTGCACCTCAAAAAACGTGATCTATGTAATAAAATGTCCAGCATGCAATAAATCCTACATAGGCGCCACATAAAACCTTAGTAATAGAGTAGCCCTACACCGATCCAACATCAAAATCGCGGAAAATAGACACCTGCATGTATCACAACAAATACACACGTGCAGTGGAGGCAGATTCGAGATAATGTCCATCTTCCAAACTGACAACTACTTCTACTTACTAAAAAAACTTCATAGCAATGTACAACATCGCCTTAAACATCTCTCAATAATTATACATAAATAGGCAAAACACAAAATTCACTTGCACGCATGCATACTTGGGTAAATGTGCACCCTCACACACGAAACAAAAGAAGCACAATAAAGCATGCGCACATTTTTGCGGGTGCGCACATCCATATCCAGTATAATACCATTTCCCTAAACTAAACAAACAATTAGAAATTATAGTATGTATGTGCATGTGTATGTACACGCATATGTGTGCATATGTATGCGTGTATGTGTATGTATGCGTGTATGTGTGCGATTGTGTATACCCGTGTGCGTATGTATATATCATATGTTATCTATCCTCCATCTTGTCTGTGTGTGTACGTGTATTTATGTTTGGGTGACTGAATACATGTATGAATATGTGCTTGGATTAGGAAAGAAAGAAAACTTCAACCAATATATATGTAAGGTAAAGGTGTATGAATATGTATATGTGTGTGTGATTGTGGGTGCGTGTGTCCATATATGTATGGGTGGGTGAATGTATACGCATGTGTATATGTGTGTGTGTGTATATATATATGCATATATATATATGGGTGGGTAAATGTATTCGTGTGTGTATGTGTGTATATGGATGTATGCGTATGTGTGAGCTCCTGCATATATCTATATATATGCATGTGCGTGCATGTATGTGTGTGTCTGCATAGTACGCAGATATATGTGAGTGTGTATGTGCATACATATATATATATATATATATGTGTATGCATGTATATGTGGGTGCGTGTGTACGTGTGTGTGTATATATATATGTTCTCCTACCTATTCTCCGTGTTACTTGTGTGTGTGCGTGTACTTATGTTTTAATGATTAAGTAAATGTATGCATGCGTGTTTTGATTGGGGAAAAAAACAATCTGTGTGTGATATATTAGTGGGTGGATGTGTGTGAGTACGTGTGTGAGTGTGTAGGTGGGTATATATATACGTATGCTTCTATATATATTTCTATGTATGTGCGTGTGTATATATGTATATGCCTGCGTACGTATGCGTGTGCATGCGTATATGTACATGTATGTATATGTATGTGTGTGATTGTGTGTGAATGTGTGCTATACATGGGGAAAAACAGTCATAAAAAAACATAAAAACCTTCACCAAATGGACCAAAAGCCCCCTCTGACCGGACACTACCAACACTTACTATTGGAGACAGAATGTCTGAGACCACATCACTCTGAGAAACACATTTGTATCAGCAGATGTAAAAATAACATTTCAAACTCCCATTTAAAAAAAATCCTTTTCACGAAAATATCTGAAGAAAGCGAACCAATGCTTGAAACGCGTTATAAAAATATTTTAAAGATATGATAAAAGCCTAAAAAAACGCAATTGTTGATGGCTAAACTCTTTTAAATATATATATATATATATATATATATATATATATATATATATATAGTCATCCACATGCAGTACTGTTTCGCTGTTTCACAGCTCATCAGTACAGTTAGACAAGCAACTACCTCAAGGCAGGATCGAAACCTGATCGCCCAAACGACAGTCGGAGCTTCTAACCGTTACGCTATACGGCTGCTGCGGGCCGCGAATTAACAATGTTTTGGCAATTTGTTTCGCTTCATTCGCTAATGGTAATTTGTATATCACTTCCTAAATGCTCAACCTAAGATAGGGAGCATTATAGTCATCCACATACAGTACTGTTACGCTGTTTCACAGCTCATCAGTGTGGCTAGACAAGCAACTACCTCAAGCCATATATATATATATATATATATATATATATATATATATATATATAATCACGTTGACACACCGGTTCTCGTCAGGTCCCTGAAGTTAAGCAACGTTGAGATTGGCCAGTACCAGATGGATGACCATTTGGGAATTCTAGGCTCTCCATGTGCTTTCCGCTTATCTCGGCATTGTTTCCAGTCGTCCTGAACCTCCACTTGCCACTGGTATTCAACAATGTCGACTAAGGAGAGGTGTTATTGAAGATAGTGCAACTCTTGCCACATAAATTGCACACGCGGGCACCCTTAAAGTGGGTATCCATCGTCAGACAAGACTGAAGCAAGCCTTTACACACATACATATATATATATATATGTGTGTGTCTGTGTGTGTGTATGTGTGTGCGCGTGTGTATGTATGCATGGTGTATCATAATTTTCTAAAAATAATTATTAGATGTATTTTTTTAATTTATAAATTAGTTTAATTTCCAGAACTTCTATTTTTTACCGTGGCCATTACGCTCAAACCGTATTCCTTACACATGAAACCTCTTTCGGACCCCCACGACTCGGCCTTTTTTCTGTTTTAACACCAATCATTTATCACCGTTATTTTCGAAACAATGAATCTCTTAATTTTTTTGTTATTTCTTTGCTTTTTGATTTTTTTTTTTTACTGTTCATTTCGTCTGCCATGAGATTAACAAAACCCCGTCATCTCGACACGAGCTTAAAAGTCTCTCTCCGGCACCAATGAGCCACACGCCCATCTCGTACCGTGAAAAACACTTTCCTTCTCCCCGACCACGTGCTGTCCTTTTTTTTCTGTTTCTTGTCATACAAGCCTGCGCACACTTGAAAATTGGCATAATGCTAAAAAAGCTGCTGCTAATACCTTCGCTAGCCATCTGTCTGCTGCTAATATTTTCACACGCACTTATACGCGCTGTGACATTTTTACAAAACTCATTGTTCTCTGGTTTACGTATTTTTAACTTTTTAAACAACAATAATAATAATAATGATAATAATGATAATAATAATAATAATAATAATAATGATAATAATAATATAAACATTGTGCTAAGGCGGTAAACTAATATGGAATATATTAAGCAATACTGAGTTTGGGTTTGAGTCGGCAGAAATGAAACGCTAATCTGCAAATAAGGTTGGATTAAACTGAGAAGTAGAAATTTGTGATAAGAAGTACATCTCATTATTTGACGTTACAGAGAGGAAGTTCGAAATAGACGAAATTGTAAAACATATTGACTGTGTGGAACAACGAATAAAATTGATATGTAAAAGCAATTCTAAGTGACAGTCTTTTAAAAGTGTAAGATTCAATCATCAGCACTGGCGATATAAAGAATACAATTACAAATTAATATAAAATTTTAATTAATAAACGTTAAACGAACCGTAAGAACAAGCCGATAGATTCACGGCCGACGTAAATACAGCAGGCCGTTCCACTTAAAGTCATGTGACCGGCCAACATCACATGTGGAGTCCAACGACCACGGATCACGTTACTGACTATTACAAAAGATAGTTCCCTTCTGTTTTAATTCTCAAAGAGAGTCTCTAGGGGTTTATAAAACTGGTCCAAAAGTGACTTTACTTTCTTTTTCAAAGGATAAAAAATAATTATTTTATATTTGGACACGTGAAATTAAAAGAGGATACTTTTGTTGGAAAAATAATATAAAGTTTTATGTGTATTGCAAGTGTATTTAATTACTAATTCATACGTGACTTTAGTTTAAAGTTAAAAATGCGCCTGTTTTAAATGGGGATATTTGGGTTTTTTTTACAATACTATTTCTTTATAATAAAGCAAACACAATGATGCATTATTCTTCTCTTTATTGTGCACTAGCAGGGAGATCCGACGTTGCCTAGGATTGAATCAGGATGAACAAATTTTTCACACTTTTAATACTTTTATTGAAATTTAAATCAATCAAATTACCCATTTTTTATTAAATCGAGTGATTGCTTGCTCCAGTAAGACCCCTTCGCAGTGTACTGCGAATAAGCTTCATGTGCCACCCGCAGTGACTTAGTTCACAATACATCATAGTCTACATTGCACTGTAGAGAACCTACTGTTGATTTTCTAAAAATATTTTATATAATGACTTGCATTTCAGTTTAAAATGAAAAAGTCAAGTATCATGGTTCAATTATACTCTAAGCACATTCATTTTGGACGCGCCCTGTCCTTATCAAAGAACCGACTATTGATTTTATGATTTTTTTTCATAATCACTTGAATTAAAATAAAACGTACAAAAGTCAAGTATCATGGTTCATTTGTGCTCTAAAAACATTCATTTCGAATGCGCACTGGTCTTATAAAACATTCTATTGCTAATTTATAGGCTGGGTCTTCCTGCTTGTGCGCAGATAGGACTTCTGAAATTCACTTTTGGTTTTAGGTTGTATAAAAATGATAAATCGGGCTTCCTTCTATAATTCGATTTTTTCGATTATAGATTGGTAATACATATTAGGCGCATTTCGATATAAAACTTATGTAAGAACTCTCCCAGATACATCCTTCGTGTAAAATATTAAAAAAATCAACCCAGCCGTTTCCGAATCAATAGGGATATCGCATACATACATACACGCATAAAAAGTTCCTTTATATAATAGTATATTTTTAAATAAGAATCTAGAAATGTGAAGTTTTGGTTAGCAAGCTAAAAATTGTTTTGTTTTTTTGTTTTGTTTGGTTTTTTACATTTTGAATGTATTTAACAAATAAGTTTTACGAGATGTTTTTCGGTCTGTTCTCTTGATAATAAATAACTTTTTACAGCATTATTCATATATTTGGGATATTTTTAGTTTTTGATACCGGAAGTCAATAAACGTAGCAAATGTTTTGTCTCGACCGTGATATTATGATAACTGTTTTAACGTCATTTCTTTCTTTTAAATTCAGTAAATTCAATTAACATTTTTATTTTGCATAAAACGTATATTCCAAGTGATAATTTTTGTCAGGAATTTCCTTGTCTTTTAAATCTTGTTTGTCAATTATGCCTGGTACCACCCTAAACCAGTACTTAAATAACATTCTCCAATCCAAAAAACATAAGCCGACTTCACAATTCCCATTAACGGAACTTAACTATAAGGTGAAGCCGGAAGGTTCTACCTCGAGGTATCTAAAGCAAAGAAAACAAAAACTTCCACGGATTAATATGGGAGGGGAAACTATCTTCAATACTATCCTAAACTGAGAAGGGGCAAAGGACTTATACTAAGTAGATATAAATAAGTCATTTTACCGTTTTTTTAATGGAGAGTAGATAATACAGTGGATGTGTTATCGGCAGCTCCAGTTACTCTCGCTTCTCCTTTTTTGTCCCCCAGTCCTCATTTCCAATGAGTGATGTTTCTGACAAAAGGTGAAGAAAAAGCGGCTTCCCAGGTCGGTAGTACTTCGTGAACAGTAGTGTGAGATGCCGAAAATTTCCTGTCTCTATGTCTATCCTTGCGGCCATGTCACTAGTAAGAGTGCTGGGGGTAAAAGTTTACATCTGGGGTGACATTAACCGCCTGATAATCAGGGACCCGAACCTTGGATTAACTACAAAGGAGGCTGTCATATCAGCAGGCGCAAAGTACTGGGACTGCTGTATTGCCATTTGGTGAATGGATTCTGAACCATGCAGTAGTCTCTGGTGGGGCCTCTCGATGCTATACTAGTGGGTAATTGTTACGGCTTTACATTATCATGTGCTACAAAAAAGATCTTCCCGTCTTTTCTCTCTTACTTTCCCTCTCTGTACTGCTCTAACCAAGTATGCTGATCTGTTCCACAAATCCCAAAATCCTCAACATGAAATATCTAAAAAAAAAAAAAAAGCACGAATAAGCCTAGAACCACATCCTCCAACGTAGACCCCTTACTACCATGCCTTTTTCTCCAACGTCAGGGGTCTACGTTCTAACCTTCCAGAGGTTGAAACCCAAATTACAGGAGACAAAACCAGACATATTTTTTCTAAGCGAAACTGGAATAGGGCCGACCACCTCCCTACATGAGTTCATAATTAATGGATACTCAAACTTGACATCTGAATCTGACCCCCAAGATCGTCATGGGCATGGAATATGTGCCTACATTAACGATGGCTTCCCGTGTGGCAGGGATATCTCCGGAGAAGACCCTAATTTACCTTATATGTGCTTCCGGGTTGCACTTGCTTACACCACCGCATTTATATGTTCTCTCTATTGCCCCAACAACAGCGGAGTTACTATCTTTAAGAGTATATCGGAGAAAATTGACCACATCCTGTCTGCTCACCCTTCAGCTGACATCCACATTTGTGGTGACTTCAATGTCCACAATGCGGAATGGCTGACCCACTCTAACAAGACAGATGATGAGGGGAGGTTCTGTCATGATTTCGCCATTGCCTATGACTTCACCCAGATTGTCCACGAACCCACCCGAGTGCCTGATACTTCCGGTCAGTATGCTATCCTTCTAGACCTTTTTCTCTCAACTTCCCCTGAGCTATGTTCATGTTCCGTTCTGTCTCCTCTGGGATCTTCCGACCACACGGCTGTAGCAGTTAAGAACAAAACGAAATGCAATAAGTCTGGAGATGTACCTCTCCACCGTACTGTATATCGATACTCTACCGCTGACTGGGATAGCTTCTGTACACTTATATCCGACCTACCTCTGCATTCCATGTTCTAAAAGGATGTGTCCTCTATAGTATCAGACCTGACCAAATGGTTAATTGTAGGAATAGACCGATTCATACCATCCAAAAAATTCCAACAAAAACCTAACAGCCAGCCATGGTTCTCCCCAGAATGTGCTGCTGCCATTGCACACAGAAATCACGTTTTCCTAGCTACCAACGTAATAGATGCATTGAGACTAAAGCTGCTTTCAAGACCGCCAGAAACCACTGTAAAAGAGTAATAAAAAATGCAACAGAGCTATATGCTCAATCTGTTAAATCTAAAATAGCTGAGCAGCGGCTTGGTTCCCACCAGTTCTGGCAAATAGCAAATAGGATCCTGAATAGAAGCGTGCATTCTATCCCAACCATTATCAATGGTCCAGAGGTCATTTGGTCAGCTTCAGACAAGGCCAAACTATTTGCCAAGAACTTTGCAGCAAATTCTTCTCTATGCGATGAAGGACATTAACTCCCCATATTTCCTCCTACGACACACAACACGCTAGGTAACATACAAATATCTGTGCGTGAGGTCGTTAAGCTAATCAAGAACTTTGATTCCAGTAAAGCAACAGGCGCTGACGGTATTCCAATTATAGTGCTAAAAAAGCTACAACCAGAACTTGCTCCGATACTTACCAAACTGTTTAAGCGTTGCCTTAAGGAGAAGTGCTTTCCAACACCCTGGAAACCCTCATCAATATGGCCTGTATTTAAGAATTCAGGTGAAAAGTCATCTCCCTCTCCAGACAGACCAATAAGTCTCCTGGGTGCCATGAGTAAGTCGCTGGAATCCATATTAAATAGAGGAGTAGTAAACCACCTCAGCAGAAATAACCTTCTTAGTGACACGCAATATGGTTTCCTTTCTGCTAGATCTACAGCAGATGTGCTAACGGTTATATCACATAGAATTAGCGAATCTTTCGACAAAGGTTTCATTTCTAGGGCAATTGCTCTTGACATATCAAAGGCCTTCGATAAGATATGGCATAAAGGCCTACTTCACAAGATTTCCAGCTACGGTATAACTGGAAATGTTTTCTCAATCATTAAATCATTTCTCTCTGATAGGCTCATAAGAGTAGTGGTCGATAGAAAAAATCAGAGGCCTGCAATATTAATGCTGGGGTCCCTCAGGGGTCATGCTGGGCCCATGTCTCTTCCTGATATACATCAATGATCTCCCAAAACACATACTAAAATCTTTCGTTGACATCTATGCTGATGGCACGACTATCTATGGCAACACATCAAAGGCAGTAAATGACAACGTTCTCTTTGATTCTCTCTCCTCAGATCTTGAGCGCGTGGTTCAGTGGGGAAAGAGGTGGCTGGTTACCTTTAATTCATCTAAGACCAAGCTCATATCATTACATCATAAATGCTCTGATCTCCATCTGGCATCGATTGAAATGAATGGCTCTCGTCTAGGGGAGGCCCCATGTTTTGATAAGCTTCTGGGTTTGACCTTTACTCCTGATCTGAAATGGAACACATACATCAAGTCTGTGGCCAAGGTCGCTGGGAAAATGGTGGGATCCTTCTATCGCTCCAGAAGATATCTCACTAATGATGCAATTCTCTATCTATATAAAAGCCAAGTACGTCCAAAGATGGAGTAATGCTGCCACATCTAGGCAGGAGCTGCTAAAAACAGCCTATCCTGCTTTGACAGAGTACAAAATAGACTTAGTTGCTTGCTGGATGATGCCCTTTTCCCTTCCCTGCAACCTCTCTCCCACAGAATAGATGTTGCGAGCCTGTCTCTGTTTAATCGTCATTTCCATTGCAAGTGCTCGTCTAAACTCCATTCTCTGATCCCCGCTCGCCAAACTTTCACGAAACCTCACTAGCTGAAACCACTGTCAATAATTATCCCCACTCTTTATCCGTGCCTAAATCTAAACGTAGATTTCACGAACAAAGCTTCTTTCTTGGAACAGCACGGCTGTGGATCTCTCTGCCGCTTGCCTACCCCAACCCCGAATTCAACTTGGATATCTTCAAGTTCAGCACAAACAAATTCCTGATTAACCGCCCCCTTAAGTAATGACACCTTATCAAATCCACATTACTATTACTATGATACTATCCCATTGATTACTGTGCACACAATACCCTTTATCCCCGAGTGGCCCCTGGGCCTTGATAAGTGGTGACCGCCATGTAAAAAAAGGAAGCTTTGTGCGTATAATAATATTTTTTTAAAAAGTAATGTTTATCCTGTTTCAAAATTATAAGTCATGGAACACAAATACATTTCCATTAATACTATGTAAACCAGAACTGTTTATATACGGACTGGCCCATAAGTCACTTTACATTTTAAAAATTTAATAACTTTTGTGTTATTAATATATCTTAATTTTTCTTTTAAGAATTATAAAACAGAATCTTTGTAAATTTTTTGTGTAGAAAAGTAAGGATAATTGAATTTCACTTTGAAAATGTACAGTTAATTGTTACAATGCGCCATTTCAATGTTCAATAACCTCTTAAAAGATATGCTATTGAATTTGTTCAACCTCAGTCAGTGAACATGCCAGGGTATTGGCGGCAAACAAAGTGGATCAACTGCACATACAGCAAGAGCAACAATGCAGGTGTTAACTGTGATCTTTCAGGATCGAAACATCTCTTGAAATTTCGATTTTGAATGGCATCCACGCTCATCTTATTTGACAGAACTAGACTTTTGGCTTTGGGGGTATCTTAAAGATAAAGTGTATGCAAATAAGCCTCGAAGCATCCAAGAACTTAAGGCAAACATACGCATGAAGTTTTTCCCTAAAACTTCCGATGTTAAGAACTTTCATAAAGAATAGCTTAGAAAGAGGTTGACTTTGCAAAGCCGAGAATGGAGGCTACTTTAGAGACATTATCTTTCGCAATTAAGTCAGAACCTATTTCCACACTATAAACTGTGTAATAAAAAGAGAATTAAATACAGTCATTTAATAAAAGTTCTTTGATTTTAAAACTGTAAAGTGACTTATGGGCCACCCTATACCTTTCTTTTCCAAGATGGTAATTAAAATGCCTAGTAAAGGTTGAAGGCTACATCGACCGAAATATAGCACAAATAGCACTAACAGTGAGAACAGTAGTTCGATTAAAACAAGTAACACACACATTCAGCCTTCATCTATGAAAATCAGAACTGAAGAACTTTTTCTCTATTTATTCCCAAATACTTTTGAATTTGTTTCATCAACAATTTTATAACACTTAAACTTTCATTATTAAATCGGTTTTTATTACTTATGCAGAATACGGACCATGCTAAAATTATTTATTATTTCTTATTATTTAGAAACCAATTCTTTAAATTATCAAAAGGATTGCTCAATAATTTTGACATAAACTAGTGACTTTGAATTGAAATCGTTTTCATTTAAAATTTATTCATCGTATTCTTACATTTTTTAACAATTATTTATTCCTCGGTTTTATTTCATTTTTCTAATTACTGTGTGCTAATTTGCTAATTTCCTAATTCAGTTTTTTTGGAGTATTCAGTGTTCATTGCTTTAAGCACACGTAATTTTACATAAACAATTCTTGTTTTCTGTTTTCATAATTTATATTGAATTAAATCCAGTTTCAGTATAAAACAAATCGTTAATTCATTTATTGCGGACTATTACCCTCATCTTTTTTTTCGTTATTGTTGCACGACGTTTCGGCCAACTTTTCCTCTTGCCTTCGTCAGGTAGTAACCGCAACAGGACGGAATTTAGAATATCCTAACTGAATTCTCAGCAATTACTGCTTTCCACAGTTGTTGTCGTCTTCCCACGTTTTGGCCAAGTAAACCGCTTACCGGCTTTGGGTAGGATTGAAACCGCTATCTTCAGACAATGCTTACCTGGAACCGTAGAGATTCAACGGCTCTTATCCACTGCGCCAGTAATTCCTGAGAAAGCAGTTATGAGATACCGAGTTCCTATCCCGTCGCGGTTACCACCTGACGAAGGCCAGAGGAATAATTGAACGAAACGTCGTGAAACAACAACAAACAGAAAGATGAGGATAATAGTCCGCAATAAATAAATTAATAAATAATACTCATCTCAATAATGAATCCCAATTAAATAATATATTAATAAAATCGTGTTTTCTTTTTTAATATAAATTTTTATTAAATAATAAACGAATTTTAAAATCCATGGAACAACGAAAAATTGATCAAATATTGTTTTGTAACTTTCTCTGTTGAATTGATTCTTGTTTTATTTTTATTTATTTATTTTCATTTAATATGGAATTATCTTAAATTCTGTGTAAACATAAGACTAAAAATAGAATATTTCTTCAGAAATTAAGTTCGAGTTAGATTTGCGTATCGATATATGACGTCACGCAAAGGATGTCCAAAAAGAAGCACGGCAAAAAAAAAAAAAAGAAAAAGAATAAGTTCTTCCTCTTTGGTTTGTGATCTGACTGTGTTCAGGCGTAGTTTCTTGTAGTTTTTTTTTTCAGCCTTCCCCCTTATGGGATTCTCAGGCTATATGTAAAAGTATAAAACTTCAAAGAACCTGACGTCATCGAACATAGATGTTAGTATTTTTGTTTTATTTTGTCCCATTATAGTAGGTATAATGCGAGAGAAAGACAGAAATGTTGGCTGCTACAGCGCAACTATTACTACTCTTACAACTAGATCTCACTATCTAATGAGGCAACTACTTATATGTCTGTGAGACAGGTCAACTGACGTTATGAGGGAAAAATCACACCAGAAAATTTAAAGAAACATGAAATAATATTGCACCTTAAGCGTGTAATAATAGTTAATGAAAAGCAATACTTGTAATTATATATAAAGTTGTGTCGCGTTGGTATTAATGCAGTTGTTGGTGTTGCTGCCTAGCATCATTCATGGCGTTGATTATTGTTGGTATTCGTTTCCCCGATATCTTTTTATTTAGAATGCTTTCAAGAAGGATATCAATTACTATCAGGTGGAACCGCGTGAAGATTGACAACGTACCTAATTGAAAATGTACCTATTGAACCAACTGGAACCAAACTTGGCACACACAGGTTGTCCGTTCGTATCGTTAATTGTTAACAACTGAGCCCCCGTCAACGTGGTGTTTGCGATGTAACGATTAATCGAAATTAGAGATCGGAGAACATCTGAAATTTTGGAGGTAAATATTAGTCTACTTTTCGATTAAAATGTAAACATGAAATAAACGTGAAATAACTTTTGCTTACACGACTAAGAAAATGATATTCACTGAGTAAATTTTGCTTAAACTAATAAGAAATGTCCATCGATTTTAGAGTGAAACTTAAATGTTCCTTTATTTTATATTCATATATTAAAAATCTTTTATCGTACAGTTTGGTTTTATAAATTATTTCTTATATTTTCTATTTTACGATGTTTTTAATGTATAAAATATAATCTATTATATATATATATGTGCGTGTGTGTGTGTGTGTGTGTGTGTGCGTGTGTGTGGGGTTGTGTGTGTGTTTACGTGTGTGTGTGTTTACGTGTGTGTGTGTGTAGAGAGAAAGAGAGAGAGCGAGAGAGAGAGATTTAATAAAATATGCGGAAATCTCTCGAGAGCTCTTTCGACTATCATCTCTTCAGGAGAAAATCGATAGCAAGGGAAAACAATATCATTGTCAAAATAGATGGGTGTTATTTCTCCAATAATATTGTTTTGCCTTGCTAATTATTTTCTCCTGAAGAGATGATAGCCGAAACAGCTCTCGAGAAATTTCTGCATATTTTTTTAAAATCTATATATAAGTTTTGTACCTCCAAATATTTATATATATATATATATATATATATATATATAGAGAGAGAGAGAGAGAGAGAGTGAGAGAGAGACAGAGAGACAGAGGCAGAGAGATGAAAAAGACCCAATTTATATGTTCATCAACATGTTGTCTTTATTGTAAGACGTTGATGGGCATATAACTTGATTTTTTCCTTTATCTCTCTATCTCGTTGGAATACGTATAAGCGATGCTCTTTGAGCTGCGAAACAGCGAAACAGTACTGTATGTTTATGACTATATATATATATATATATATATATATATATTAAACCCGACCGTATGTACGACAGTCAAGGCTCCTAACCATTATGATATCGGCGGCTGCTGAGTGAGTCACGAGATTAACGATGTTTTGACATCGTTCGAAATACCTAAGGTCGATTTGTTTGCACAAAGAGCATCGCTTATACGCTAATGGTAATTTGCGTATTACTTCTCAATATGCTGAACACACATATATATATATATATAAATATATATATATATATGCAGATATGTATGTATATATATGTATATTTATATATACATATCATACATACATATATATGTGTGTGTGAAGAGATAATATATCAAGAATGTATTGTGTGTATCAATATTTATGTAAACAGTGCTCACTAGATTCGAAATATTTAGTAGTATTATTAATAAAAAGCAATTCTCTTGTATACTTAACAACCAAGAAAGCAAAAAAAGGCTAAGTATACGTGTACAAGCAACTGTTATCGAACGCGTTAAAATGTAATTTTCTATCGACTAGAATTTTATTAAATCTTTCAAACTAAATTTTATTTGAATTTTTTTCTTTCACTTCCTCGAATTTGTCAATTAAAATGGTGGTTAATTATTTATATGGCATTATATTACAGGCTGAAAAGAGTTTTTATAAAAGCTCGTTAAACAGGAAACCAGCCCAGACTTTTAGTGGTGCAATATTGTATATTTTTATATTTGTTTGTCATTTTTACACCGTTAACGATACTGCATCATTAACGGATAAAGTATATTTATTCAAACTAAAAAAAAAACGTTTTCGTATCATTCCGAAAGGAAGGCATTTGGTTAAATGCGCAGATTTACATTCTTTTATCGTGGGCAAAAGAATGATGGTGACTATGTATGAAATACATTTAGGTCTACAATTTTCGCTCGTATAAATGGTACGCCTTCCGTTTTCGTAGCTCTTTAACTTTTTGAGTTTAAAAATAATTTACTTTTAAAACGTAGGAAGACACCAAGTTTTATGCACGGATTTACATTTTACGATTCTTTTTAAGGTGAAGCATTTTCCGCGTCAATCGCCAACCAATTACCATCCTTCGTTTTATTGCCCCCCCCCTATTCACCGCTTCCTCTATATTTATTTCTGTCAACCATTGAACTTCCCGTTGCTTCACCATAGATTCCTGGCGCAGGCATTTCTACATGGGGTATCCATTGTCTCTCGAGAATGAGAGACGGTCTTACTATGTATGTGTGAGAGGGATGGAGTCGGCTCGCATGCAAAGAAAACATCTCCCACGCCATATGCAACAACAAAGATATCCAAACGAAAGCAGAAACGCACATATTTGCCATAAAACTTGAAGATAAAACAAAAACAGACAACATAAATTAAAAAGAAAAAATACGAGAGCAAATATGTAATATGCGTGTGTGTGAAAGGGTTCTGCTTTCCGCCCTCCTGGCTCTCGAGGGCCAGGAAACTTCGGCAAGACGGCTGGGTGGATGTGAGTTGAGGGTGACTGGTGTTTTTTTTTTTTTTTTTTTTTTTTTCTCTAGGGTGGTGGTAAAAAAAAACGGCGTTTGGTAGGTGTTGGAACGGAAGAAGATGAGACATGAGGGCGTTTTGTAGGATCGGACGCGAGCTTGGGATGGAAGAGGCGCTGGCTGCTTCACAGACTCGGTAACAGAAGATCTTGGATTTCACTAAAGTCAGATATTTTGGTCGACAGTTGCTCGTCGAACGCGCAGCCAACTCGGGTAGAGCAAACGCGCACTCTCACGTTGAATTCTGCATTCACCAACTTAAACCGGTGAAGTTACATATACAATTTCCAAACGTCTCAAAACACACACACACACACACACACATATATATATATATATATATATATATATATATATATATATATATATATATATATATATATATATATATATATAGGAAGCATCATTCGGTCTTAAGAGTCTATAGATACCAACTCTAAGGGTGCCTGCACGTGGAATCTTTTGTGGCAAGATTTGCGCAATCTTCAATCATACTTCTTCTGGGTGGGTGTTTTTAAATATCAGTCACAAGTGGAGGTTCATGACGATTGGTAACAATGCTGAGGAAAGCAGAGAGAACATATAGTGCCTATAATTTCCAAATGGTCACACATCTGTTATTAGCCATTCAACATTGCTCAATGTAACGGCGTGTCGACATAATTATGATATATATATATATATATATATATATATATATATATATGATATAAAGCTGAATGTGTGTATTTGTGCGTGTGTGTGTGTGTGTGTGTGTGTGTCTGGTTACGAATAGGCTCCTATATGGTTGACTATTTTAAAAAAACTGATTAAATATAATGATAGATGATGTATTGAGACACAGGAATGGGTATTTTTGATCGGGCAGAACAGAGGTTCATTAAAATTGTGGGATCTGCGTTCGCGCCTGCTTCACAAAGTATGGAAATAAAAAATTTAAAAATTAAATAAAAACGTTTAAAAGTGCTTTTAATATAGATGTACATAATAATACTTTGATAAGGTTGTTTTAACTTAAATAGAGATGGCATGATAAAATTGTGGGGTCTGCGTCCGCGCCTGGCCTCCATAGAATGGAAATAGGCACAAACTCTAATAAAGACTTTTCATATCTATCTGCGTAAGTATACTTTGATAATTATGTTTCAGCTTGTAGAAATATGGCATAATAAAATTATGGGGTGTTCGTTCGCGCCTGACCTCCATAGAATGTAAATATGTCACAAAGTTTAACAAGATTTTTTAATATAGATCCACAGAATATTGTGATAAGTGTTTCAGTGTGAACGGGTATGGTATAATAAATTATGGGGTTTATCTATTTTATTTTTACTTTCATCATATTTTGCTTTGGTTTTGATACCCCTAAATTCGAAGCTATCTCTTTACAACCCTTCCTTTTCATAACCTATCATACTTTCATAAATTAGAGTCCATTTTCTGTAGGCTGTTTTTGAACCCAGTCAACGACGGGTACTTTTCCTACTATATATATATATATATATATATATATATATATATATATATATATATGTATATATATTTTTATAGTAAAAATGGTTAGTAGTAAATACCTGAATATATATATATATATATATATATATATATATATATATATATATATATATATATATATTCAGGTATTTACTACTAACCATTTTTACTATAAAAATATATATATATATATTACCATAGATGTCGTATTGGAAATGTTATAGACATAATTTAAATTCGAAGCTATCTCATTACAACCCTTCCTTTTCATAATCTATCATACTTTCATAAATCAGAGTCCATTTTCTGTATGCTGTTTTTGAACCCTGTAAACGACGGGTACTTTTACGAGTATAATATAAAGCTGAACGCCTGTGTGTGTGTGTGTGTGTGTGTGTGTGTGTGTGTGTGGTCACGAATAGGCTCCTATATGGTTGACTTTAAAAAAAAATGATTACATATAATGTATCGAGGATCAGAGATGGGTATGTTTGATCTGGTTCATAAAATTGTGGGGTCTGCGTTCGCGCCTGGCCCCCAAAGTATGGAAATAAAAAATTAAAAAAACGATTACAAGGGTTTTTCATATAGATGTACATAAGAATTCTTTGATAAGTATGTTTCAACTTAAATAGGGATGGTATAATAAAATTGTGGGGTCTGCGTCCGCGCCTGTACTCAATGGAAATATGGCACAAACTTTAACAAAGACTTTTCATATCTATTTGCGTAAGTATACTTTGATAATTATGTTTCAGTTTGAAGAAATATAGTATAATAAGATTATGGGGTGTTCGTTCGCGCCTGACATCCATAGAATGGAAATATGTCACAAAGTTTAACAAGGTTTTTTAAAAGGGGTGAGGGTTCACAATAACACCTTAACTTTAATCTTAATTCACGTTAGCTTTTATTTATTTTTTTAGTTGAATCATATTGTGTCGAATAAATTCACCTCATAAATTCACGTTCTTATTAAAGTGAAAGCCAAAAAAAAAGTCGGAACTTTAGACAATTCTTGACAGAAATTTTGCATAACTCTGTTTTTTCCTTCTCCACTTGCACGTGGCACTCTTTCGAAAATAGATAAATAGATAAATAATAAAAAATAAGAACGTTACTTGTTATCGTGTCAAAAGAAGGAAAAAATCCTGCTCACATGATTACGTGTCTTTTTAAAAACATTTACATAACCTTTTTATTTTTATTCATATATGTGTTTACGCTTTTTTTTTTGTCAGTGTACTAGAAGGAATTCATTTGATTACAGCCCTTTCTGCGTGTTCTTTACATTAAAATAGTGCAACTCTGAATTTGACGGCGCAATACTACGCCAGTCAATACTGTAAAACTGAAACGAAGCTGTTCTGCTTGTAAAGGGCGCTATTTTCTTCTTATTCATATTTATATTGATTCTTTGCTTTAAAAAATGAAAGTAATTACGTGTTTACTTTTTTAATATCCCATTTTGTTGTTTTGGATTATTTTACTAAAGTAAGTAAAGCTTCATTATTTTTCAAAACTGTTTTGTTTCTTTGTTTTTCGATATTTCGTCGCTATTATTTAGTAAGAGTGTTTAGCAGAAAAGCCAACAAAGGACTACCTGAAAAAATAGAGAAATAAATGTTACCATAGTAAATAAAAGTTCAGTTCAGGTTTATTTTTTGTTTTGAAATAGTTTTTAATTGTCTTTACTTGAAATAATTTCAGCGAACCGAAATTAAAACGAAATTTAAGGCGATAACTACTTAAATGAAATTTTATATAAACTACACATGCCATAATAGAATATTCCTCAAGCACAAAATAACGGAAAACATTAAAACTTTTTTTATAAATATTCCTTACGTTGACGGAACTCTCTTAAATTGTTAACACAGAATGCTCAGGTGCCCCTTCTTCAAATTAAAAACGGAGCTCTCCATTTCAAAGTCGCTGCCATTTAAAATTTTTTTAAACCGGTTCGTGAATTAAAAAAAATATATAAACTACTTAAAAATACAAACCAATGAACTTTTCTACCATAAAAGTAACTTTCCTTGACTATGGCAACATTTATTTCTTGCATATTTATATTATTATATGTATAAAATTTTCTCTTCGTAAGGAAACATCATTTTGTTGGTCACTCTTGGCTACGAATGGAAACAAAGTTGATATAAAAATATATTTTCGCGAAAATTATCTTTCATCATATTTTGCTTAGGGTAATCCCTCCTTTTTATAACCTATCATACTTTAATCAATCACAGTCCATTTTCTGTAGGCTGTTTTTGAATCCAGTCAACGACGGGTACTTCTGCTATATATATATATATATATATATATATATATATATATATATATATATATATATATATATATATATATATACATATATATATACATATATATATATAACATCGTTTAACTCACTACTCACTCAGCAGCCGCCAATAGCGTAATGGTTAGGAGCCTTGACAGTCGTACAGACGGTCAGGTTTCAATCCTGGCTTGAGGTAGTTGCCTGTCTAGCCGCACTGATGAGCTGTGAAACAGCGAAACAGTACTGTATGTGGATTACTATATATATATATATATATATATATATATATATATATATATATATATATGTATATATTCTCAGTAGGTCACCAATGTTGAATCTTGCTATTACAAGATGGATGACGATTTGGAAATTATAGTTGCTGCATGATCTCTGGGTTAAACAAAGCTGAGAGAGGAAAGATGACGAAATACCAAAGTCATATGTGTGTGTGTGTGTGCGCGCGCGTGTGTGTGTGTGAATTTTGGTAAAAACGGCACCGGTAAAAATGGCTCTTAAAGAATGGCATGGTAAAAAAGTGAACCGGTAATTATCGCACCGGCAAAAATAGCGGAAGTGAATGAATAGGTAAAAATGCCAACGGAAAATAGGACCATGTTAGAAATATGTGCCCTTATTCCTCTAATTTAAAATAAGACAAATCCTCCTCCCCCCAAAATTTAATAAATATTTTTTAATAGACATTTACGCAGGTAGAAGTGAGGCTAGGCTTTTTTTTAAATAGGTGTTAATCACGGTCAACATAAAACTGAAAATGCTTTCTGTTAGTGGGAGCGATCTTTTAGCCAGTCTGAAAAATAGAGATTAAGGCTATAAAATTATTGCTGTTATACTCACTCTCTTTCTTCCTCTATTCATTTGACTCTTCATCATAATTTATAATTGTAATAAAGCGATTATTACTGCACAAACGATAAAATAGAAAATCAACAGTAGTTTCTTTGATATGACAGTGGCGCGTCTGAACTGAATGTTTCTGATTAGAGAACAATTGAAGTATGATACTTGACTTTTGTATTTTCAATTTTAATTCAAGCCATTATAAATTTTTAAAAAATCATAATATCAACAGTAGATTGTCTATCTTGCAGTGTAAAGTAGGATGAATTGTTGAATAAGTGCAAAGACGGATGTGAAGTTTCCTACCGGTGCTTCGCGAATGGGTCTCAACTAAAGCCAGCAATAAATCGATTTGATCGAAAAATTGACGATTTCATCGATTTCGATGACAATAAAAATATTGAAGTGTGAACCATTCGTTGATCATAATTTAATCCCGGGCAATGTCGGGTCTCTCCGCTAGTAATAGCTAATTTTCTTTCTCAACAAAAAGTTATAATTCTGAATTAGGGGAAAACATAAACAAAACCAAAACAAAAGCACCGATAATTAAATAAATATTGACAAACCAGAAGAGTGCCCGATTCAAAGTAAGCAATCAACGGTGTTTGGTTAGATTCTTTTCCTGATATTAAACTTTATCAGTAATATAATTTCCGGCGAAAATTTCAATTTCCCAAGTTTATGTATTTATTAAATTGTTAAGTGAAAGTACAGAATGGTTTACCAACAACCTTCCTCTTCATATTAAGTATGGCTTTCTTAATAATGATGTTATTTTGTCAGCACTGTCAGTAATTATTATTAGTTGGATTTCTACCATCATTTTTTTTTTACTTTTAATCATTATCTATGATAAAATAATTCTTTAAAAAAAACGTTATAATTATTTTTTGGTGCTGCTACAGAATTTAATCCTAACCAAAATCGACTTTTTCTAACTAAAGCTAAGGAAATTTAATTTCGGTGCAATTTTTTACCGAGTACAATATACATATATGCCGTGCTAGAAAGTTACTAACGCCTGAGAGCATACTATATCTCTACAACGCCACCATTCGCCAATGTATGAAGTATTGTTTTCCACATTTGAGCCGATACATCTGCTGCTAGTCTCTCACTCTTGGGCAAAGTTCAAAAGTGTGTTTAAAAGTATTTTAAAGGTAGGTGCTCCGGAAAAATACAAACCCTTGTACCCCTCGACGTAAGTACTCCCGACAAACCCGACAAGCAACAAAATTCCACCCCTACAAAGATGAGATCCCCCAAATCCTCGAAAGCCTTCTACTTTAATAGTTTCTCACCTAAGACTGCTAGACTTTAGAATTCCCTTCTTGTTTTCCTGATATGCAGAAGTTCAAGTGTAATATAAACAGACCTCTTGCTGCTCAACTCCCTACAGGAAACTATGCCCAAGATAGTACCCTTCTATATCACAGATTATTTGACCAAGACGGGCATCAAGACAGTTCCTCATCCTCCTTATAGTGCAGACCTTTATCCCTATGACTTTTGGTTATTCCCTAAGCTCAAAAAATATGAGAGACTGCTGTTATTATGAGACAATCGAGAACATGAAAGAAGCTATGCCGAGGGTCATTGACATACTCACACACGAGGACTTCCATGGGACTATTCAGAAGTTGTTGGAATGGTATAAGTGCATTGCAACCGGAGATTACTTTGAAGTGTCAGGTGTGTATTATCAATAAAAGTACCAATGCCAAAAAGTCTGGGAACTTAGTGAAGGCACCTCGATTATTGTAATTGATGTCTAATACTTACTGATTAAATTGCACAAAATTAGAAGTACCTGAATTTTAACGAAGGGCTTTTTCCACGTTTTTATCCCCTTTGCATATGCTTAAATTAAACTAAACACATTTAACCCTCATACTAAATATAGTCCATAACACCTACTCTTACGCCTAGCAAACTTCATAATGATTGAATTATTTGTTTAACATTGCATATCGAACATAGAAATATATAAACATTTATATATAGCGTCTACTTACTATTTCCGGTCATATTCGTGGCTTTTTCCTATCGTTTGCGCGATTGTCGTTTTTTGTGCATTGAAGTTTTGTCTGAGATCTGCGTCACTTCGACAATTGTTAGATCTGGTCAGATTTTGTTTTCTTATCATATTTACCTTGCAGTCTCTATATCATTGATGTCTACATTACTAAAATCTCGCCTTTATTTCCATCAACTCTATAGGTGCGAGCAGTTAAATTTCAGGTCGGAAATTTGTCATTCCAGTGTGTTGCAGGTAAATCCGACACTCGACAAAAAGTAGACAAAATGCCACCAGTTGATGAGGAACGTGGTCAAGCCCTGGATAGACCATATCACCGTCAAGGTCTTTCTACACACACGGCCAAGCCGATCCAGATGTTGCTGCTCAACAATGTACCTAACTTCTAGTGGCCTCCTTCCTGACTCAGCTGCAACCCTCCTTTGTAAAGGTTCTCTTGCGACGTGATCGAAGCAAACATTAACAAACACGTCCACAACATGATTGATTCTATGAAGGGTGCTATCGTGGAGGCGTTTGATGCTATAGACAGAATATCATCGCCAAAGGGTATGGCTCATTTCTTTTCTGCTTTGAGATCGTCACCTTTAAAATGATATAGCGTTAAACTCTATTGATAAATAAGCAGTTGACTCTCACTCTTGGATTGGTGTCAAAGAGAGTTTCTAATCTAATACAGAGTGGGACACAACAACTTGCTTATTTCTATTTATTGCTCATTCCAAATAAGCAAGTTGCTTTGCTCCACCCTGTACTTCCCATATTATCGGCGAAGCCTTAACCTATGTCCCATCTCCGCAATGTTGCCTTCTTGTGCCTGTTTTACAAGTACTTTAATGGAATATGCTCTGATGAACTCATAGCACTTGTGTCCCATCGGATTATATATTCTCGATTAAGTCCATAAGCAGTAAAACTTCACCCTCTAATATCGAATGCTGTTGATGCCAGAAAGCTTTCTACTCTAATAGTTTCCCACTCCCCTCGGACTGCTAAACTTTTTATTTCCTTTCTGTTTCTTGCTTTACTAGGCGTAGTAGCCCGAAAAAATTTAAATGTAATGTGAATAAACATCTTGCTGCTGAACTCCCCGGAGTCCCTTTTATCCTAAACATTATTCCTTTTCTTACGCCTTGTGGGGATTAATTTTTTTTTTAAATCAATTATTTCAAACGTAATTATTTAATTCAAAAAGCTTTACAAAACTGCATAACTATTTTGATTTGTAAACTATTTGAAACATCTTTTTGACAACTTTCACTGCACAGAAATATTAGCAGGGAAACCCGATATTGTCCGGAATTGAATGAGGATCAACGAATGTTCAACGCTTCCGATACTTTTATTGTATATAGAATTATTTTTATATAAGGATTTAATGAAAGTTTAAAATGTAAACGTCAATAACCATGGTTCAACTGTGCTCTAAACAGAAACATTTAGTTTATCAAAAAACATAATGTTGATTAAATACGACGAGCCTTTCTGCTTGGGCGGTGATAAAATTCTCAAATCCCCATGTGATTTTAGGTTGTATAAAAGTGGTGTCAGATTCTTCCTTTTTAAAGGATTTTTTCAATTTTCGATACTTATCAGAGGTAATCGTTTTATTTTACAAAAGAAGTCACCACTTATCAAGACCAAGAGGCCACTTGAGGAAAAGGGTTAATGAGTGTACAGTAGTCAATGGGACAATATCGTAGTAATCGTTAGTAATAAAAATTTGGTAAATTTAGATTACTTAAGGGAACGGCTCATCAAGAACTTGTTTACGTGTGACTTGAAGATGATGATATTGTAGTCAGCTTTAAATCAGGGAAACAGAAGAAGGTTCCACAGCTGTGCAGTTCTAAGAAAGAAACTGCGTTCATGGAATCTACGTTTAGGTGTAGGTACATATAAAGAATGGGAAAATTATTGATAGTGGTTTCAGTTAGATGAGTGTTTTTTTTATGAAACTTTAGCAAAGGAGGACCATAGATTTGAACCTAGACGAGCACTTGTCACGAAAATAACGATAAATCCGATATAGGCTCGCAACGCCTCTTCTGAGGGAAACAGCTTGCAGGGAAGAGAAAAGGGAACCCCCACCAGGCTACAAAGTCTATTTTGAACTCTATAAAGGCATGATAAGTTCTTTCTCATCCTTGGACGTACTTGGCTCTTGTGCAGGTAGAGAATTGCATAAACAGTGAGATATCTGTTGGATCGGTAGAATGATGTAATCAGTTTTCCAGCGACCTTGGCAACGGATTTGATGAACATGTTCCATTTCAGATTAGGAGTAAAAGTCAAACTCAAAAGCTTGTCAAACCATGAAGCCTCCTGAAGACGAGGGCCATTCATGTCAATTCTGATGCAAGATAATAAGGTTTTTATTTTTATTACATGTTTCGATTTACACCCTTCCTACAAAATAGTCGTTATTTTTATTATATGTAAACCCTTTTCTGCAAGGATAGTTCTTTCTTAGAACTGCACACCTGTGGAATTGTCTTCCGTTTTCCTGCTTTCCAGCTGTCTATAATATGGTTGTCTTCAAGTTCAACGGGAATAAGTTTCTGATGAGCCGTTCCACTTAAGTTAACAAATTTACCGAACTTCCATTACTATCGATTACTATATTGTCCTTTTAACTACTGTACACTCTTTAACCTTTATCCTTGAGTGGCATATCGGCCTTGATAAGTGGTGACGCCTATGTAAAAAAAAGACCTATCTAAAATACTCCCAGGTACATAAAGTATATTTGTGTGAAATTTTAAAAAAATCGTCGCATCCGTATAGGGAACGAATTCACACACACACTTATATACATTTTTTTTTACACGGTTGTCACCACTTATCAAGGCCCGGAAGCCACTCAGGAATAAGGGTTATTGCAAGTACATTACGTTAGTGTGGAGATTTGATGAAGTGTTTACTTAAGGGGGCGGTTCATTAGGAATTTGTTTATGTTGGACTTGAAGACATCCAAGTTGTTGTCAGGTGGGAAGCAGGCAGACGGAACAAAGTTCCACCGGCGTGCAGTTCTAAGAAAGAAGCTTTGTTCATGGAATCCACGTTTTGATTTAGGCACAGATAAAGAGTGGGGGGAATTTTTCACAGTGGATTCAGCTAGACGGGTGTTTTTCGTGAAAGATTGGCGAGGGGGGCAGAGATTGGAGTTCAGACGAGCACCTGCCATGGAAATAATGATAAAACAAGGATAGGCTCGCAACGTCTCATCTGTGGGAGAAAGGTTGCAGGGTAGAGAAAAGGGCATCCCCCACTAAGCCACGAAGTCTATTTTGTACTCTGTCAAGGCAGGATAGGCTGTTTTTAGCAGCTCCTGCTCAGATATGGCAGCAGTATTCCATCCTTGGACGCACTTGGCTTTTACACACAATGACGTTTATATATAAGTAAAGATATCAAAATAAATTTCTTTTTTCCATCTTAAATAAAAAATAAATTTAAGGATATAATTAAATATGTATTTTACTCATAATTATCGAAGTGATCCGTTTTCCATACGACGCTTATTTATGGTAGCCATTTTAATTTTAGTTTTTCATAATGAAATAAGATCCTAACTATAGCGTTTAAGTTTTACCTTTTGTTTTCAATAAAAAGTGGCTTTATTTTCAAGACAAATTTCTATGTTTACCCTTTCCTAGAAAAATAGTTTTATTTTC
This sequence comes from Euprymna scolopes, assembly GCF_053919585.1. Taxonomy (NCBI): domain Eukaryota; kingdom Metazoa; phylum Mollusca; class Cephalopoda; order Sepiida; family Sepiolidae; genus Euprymna; species Euprymna scolopes. The sequence continues at coordinate 15,044,638 of NC_136499.1, read as the reverse complement.
TTTACATGTTTTTTTACCCTTTTCTAACAAAAATTATCTTTATATTCATGGCATGTTTTTTTTTTATTTTTACCCTTTTCCCACAAAAATGTTCTTCATTTTTATTAGATGTTTCTATTTCCCACATAAATATTCGTTATTGTAGTACAGGTTTATAGTTCCACCGTTTCCTATAATTTTTTTAAATTGTTATTACATGTTTTTATTTACACCCTTCCCACGGAATAGTCGTTGTTTTTACTATATGTAAACCCTTTTCTGCAAAGATAGTTCTTATTTTATGACATATTTCTATTTAAACACTTTCCTACATAAATATTCGTGATTGTAGTACACGTTTATATTTCCACCGTTTCATATAAAAAAGTTTTTATTTGTATTATACGTTTCAATTTACACCCTTCCCACAGAATAGTCGTTATTTTTTATTATATGTAAACCTTTTTCTGCAAAGATAGTTATTATTTTATTACATATTTCTATTTAAACTCATTTCCACAGAAATTATCTTATTTTCATAACAATTTTTCTATTTCATCTTTTTCCTACAAAAATAGTCTTTATTATTTACTTCTATTTGAACTTTTTCACACAAAAATGATTTTTATTCTTATTGAAACATTCCCACAAAAGTGATCGTTATTTTTGTTACATGTTACGTAAAGACGATGCCCTGCGTAAACACTGTTTTCTGGTTGCAACAAACGTTTCTATTTGTCAAACACTTGCATAAAAATGGGGAGAAAGAACGAAACATAATAAACGAACTTTTTTCTCTTCCCTGCAACCTCTTTCTACACAGAAGAGACGTTGCGAGCCTACCTCTGCTTTATCGTTATTGTCATGGCAAGTGCTCGTCTGAGCTTTTTTTTTTACAAGGTGGTCACCACTTATCAAGGCCCGGAAGCCACTCAGGGATAAGAGTTATTGTAAGTACAGTACGTTAGTGTGGATATTTAAAGTGTCTACTTAAGGGGGCGGTTCATCAGGAATTTGTTTACGTTGGACTTGAAGACATCCAAGTTGTAGTCAGGAGGGAAGCAGGCAGGGGGAACAGAGTTCCACAGGCATGCAGTTCTAAGAAAGAAGCTTTGTTCATGGAATCCACGTTTTGATTTAGGCATAGATAAAGAGTGGGGAAAGTTTTTGGCAGTGGATTCAGCTAGACGGGTGTGTTTTGTAAAATCTATGGTCCCCGCCTCTCTAAATTTCACGAAAAACACTCGTCTAGCCAAAACCACTATCAATAGATCCCCATTCTCTTTATCTGTGCCTAAACCTAAATGTAGATTCCATGAACAATGTTTCTTTCTTAGAACTGCACGCTTGTGGACCTCTCTTTCGTTAGCCTGCTTTCCAGCTGACTACAATCTGATTGTCTTCAAGTCCAACGTAAACAAGTTCTTGATGAACCGTTCTTCTAGGTAATCCAGTTTACAAAATTCCCACTACTTATGTTTAGTACGCTGTAATCACATTAACTAATGTGTACCCATTGACTCTTATCCTCGAGTCGCCTCCGGGCCTTGGTAAGTGGTGATTCTTGTGTAAAAAAAAAAAGAATGGTAAAATGACCGCGACCGAAAAAAGTGATCGGACGTTATACATGCTTTAATATTTTTATGCACAGAATTTTATTTAAAACTAATCATTCAATTTTGCTAAGCGTAATTGTAGGTAATATGGGCTATATTTAGAATGGGATCCAAATGTATTTGGTGACATTTTTTTTTATATGCAAAGGGGGGGGGTAAAATATGGTCGCAGGCCTTACCTGCAATTTTTCTTCAGTTTAAACGGTATGTATAAGACACAAAATATATTACGTTTCTGAACTTTTTAGATGAGGATTGGTTATATGTATTATTATCCATCGAACTACTGTTCTCATCTTGAGTGTGATTTTCACAACATTTCGGTCGATATAACCTCCGACCGTCTTCAAGTCCATCTTGCCGAAAGATTCCCGAGGTCGACAAGATACAACTGAAGAAGGTCGGAGGTTATATCGACCGAAACGTTGTGAGAATCACACTTAAGAAGATGAGAAAAGTAGTCCGATGAATAATAATACACAAAATGTATTTCCCAAATAACGGTTTCTTCCGAGTTTTTGGTCCCATGATATTGGCCAAGCAGAATCCTTTATCCAAATATTTCAGATTTGCATTAAATTTTATTCTTACTTATTAGGCACCAATTAAGCTATATTCACTGAATTTCATATTTTCCTTGACATCATTTATGACTGAAATATTAGGAATTTTCTAAAATGAAATAATTTTTGTATCAATTTATTCTGAAGGAATGACTGCATTAAGAGACAATGTTTATTTCATCAAACATCGTTCTGTGTACTATCTTATTGTGATTTTGTGCGAAATTGAAATTTGACACATGAAATTGCTATTAAACTTTGATTTCTTTAATTAGTTCGATTTCTCATTACTGTCTTAAATAGCATATGAACAGGCATTAACACTAAGTTCAACATTTAAAAACAAAGAAGAACCAATTGTCTTTAAAATGCCATGTAAATGTAGGGACAACTCTTCAGAAGACGAATATAAATGAGTATTTAATTTTTTTATGCTGTTAAAATAACAAATAAAATAAAATATGGATGGGTCATAGTAAATGGTGGATGTTATAAAGATAATAAAGACAAGGCATTAAGATGTTAAACAAATGAAATATCCAATGCATTTACAATTATTTTAGGGGTTTCTTATATAATATGTGTGTGTGCTCTGAACGCTGAAATACATCTTAATTGGGCTTATCATTCCTAGCAATTTTTACTATTTTGTAAATATATATTAAAAATACGTACACATTTTATACTCTCAAAGTATATATATATAAACTAATAAACCGGTCTACAACAGACACATACATAATTCACAGGATTCTTCCACCGACAAGTCCCTTAAAGATCATCTTCTCGTAACTGACCTCACTAACTCTCTTTCCACAGCTGAAACGGATCTCTTTTCACTTGGCCCTAAGTTTATCACCACAATTAAACTGACGGATAAAGCTAAACTCAACATAGAAACGCAGTTCTGCAGAACTGCTTACCACCTTAAATGGCTCCACGCTTTTGCCCCGCACGATAACAAGGACACCCCCTCAACCTCTCAGGTAATCACAACACCTCTTTTCCTGTTTTTCAGCTTGATCACCCTTTATACCCACCTCCTAATAATATTCCACTAGATCTAAAACTTTCAAGGTTAAAGCATAAAATACTCAGAATACTTGAACGCGAACAACACCATATTACCCCCAATCTTACCAGGAACCAATACCTCACCCTTAAATCCCTTAAAGACAAAGATTTAGTTTACTTACCCTCTGATAAGGGCAGAGAATTTTGCGTTATATCACAGGAATCTTATAACAACCTTGCTATAGAGCATCTTTCCAATACCGACCTTTACACCCCAGCACATAATATCACTGCTGCTCGTATTGAGAACAACATTAACAAGACATGGTCTCAAATTTGTTTTAAAAGAAATCTCCCAAAACAACACAGACTAAATTTTATTACTAAATACAGCAAATTACCTACCTTTTATCACCTTATTAAAACCCACAAAAATAGCACACACACACAGATCAGACCCATTGTTTCAAGTGTTAACGGTCCCCTTTATAAAATCTCTTGGTTAATATCCCGCCTACTTAAACCTCTACTCTCTACCTTCCCAGCCCATGTTAGTAGTTCCAACCAAGTAATTAACAGACTCAACGATCTACCACACCATCTACTCAAACTATACAGATACCCATTTAGCCTAGACCTCGTTTCTTTATACACCTCCATTCCTGCACATCCAGCCATCAATCTCATGGCAGACATTATAGCATCTAAAAACCCACAATGCTTCGGAATTACTCCAGGAGATCTCTTACAACTCCTCCGTATTATAGTAGACAACACTTACTTTACTTTCCTACAAAACACGTTCAAACAAGTATCTGGACTACCCATGGGCTCCAGTCTATCCGGTATTCTTGCCATTGCTTATATGGACAAACTCGAAAGACACACCCTTAGTACCTGCTATTCTTATCTCCTTTTTAATAGATATATCGATGACATTTTAATTATCACATACTCCCGCGAAGAAGCTATTAACATTTTCCACAAATTCAATAACGCCGACCCAAACTTAAAATTTACTATAGAACACCCAGACTCTTCGGAATCTCTTTCTCTACTTGATTTTAAAATACAAATAAAAAAAAATGGTGCCATATGCACTGAATTCTACAGAAAACCCGCCAGCAAACGCCTCTTCGTACATTTCAAATCTGCGCTACCTCTCAAGGACAAACTAAACTACGCACATGCCGAAATCTCACGCATACAAGACAAATGCACTAACATCTCAGACAAACATACACACACAATTTCCTACAGACCCTCTCACTAAACGGCTACCCTAATACGATCCTATCCTCACTTAAAAAGAAAAAACGCAACACCCGACCCTTCTCTAACAATTGTTTTCTAAAACTACCCTTCCTCAGTGACAAAATCTCATCTTCAATCCGAAAAGCCATCCGCAGCGAGGGGCTCAACATTCAACTCATCCACACTGGATCTACTTTAAGACAACAGCTCAACCGAAAACATCCATCGCATACACCTTCCCCTTGTTCACTCTCTAATTGCCCAATATCACACACAGGTTTATGCTTTAAGAACCACGTTGTTTACGACCTACAATGCGCTAAATGCAGTGCATCTTACATCGGAAGCACTACCAGATTGCTTCATCACCGCATTAAAGAGCACTTAAACACTACTGCTTCGTCGTTCTATAAACATATTCGCACTTGCATTAATTCAGAACCAGATTTTCACATCAACATTCTTGCTTCTTCAAGAAACGTAGGTCAACTTCGTATCCTCGAATCTTTAATTATTTCAAAAAATACTCCCACACTAAACAATAGACTGGAATTGAGCTCCGCTTTTATAATATAAGTTTAAAACATAAGAAAAACAATAATTTAAAAAAAAAAACCTTGCTTGAATAGTCATCTCCCTTGATTCACAAACGCAACAAGTATTTCAAACATCAACTGATTTATTTTAACGTTCTCCTAACGTCATTTTTTGTTCTATGTTTCGCGGTATCACGTGGCAAACTCTGCGGCTACTTTTCCAATTTTGAACACTCTTCCGCTGTCTTCTCTTGAAAATGGACTAATAAGTCTGAAATATGTTGAGATTTTACAACACCATTGAATACAACAGAAAAAAAAATTACTGTTGTTTAGAGTTAAAATTTGTCTGAAAAAGAAAAAAAACAACAACAACAAAAAAAGAAATTTATTTCTTTTGTTTGCATTTAATTTTACTCTCTATAAAAAAAAATCTCGCATTGTTCTTGGCTTTTAATTTTATCTTATAATTTTCTTCAACAATGCTTCAAGCAAACTACAACCTACTATATATATATATATATATATATATGTGTGTGTGTGTGTGTGTGTGTGTGTGTGTGTGTGTGTATATATATACATAACTACTTCATTTACTCACATAAATTAATATACGAAAGTATAAATTTATGAGTAAACTAAGTATTTACTTCAAAAGTGCTCAATACGTAGGTAGAGCTAGTTAGTAATTTATAAAATATAAATGGCGATTAAGCTACACTGAATATTCCGCGTTTCATCCACTCTAGGATTCCTCACGCTTATGCGCATAAGCCTGACGAATCCTAGAGTGGATGAAACGCCGAACATTCAGTGTAGCTTACTCGCCATATATATTTTATAAATTAATATATATATATATATATTTTATAAATTAATATATATATATATATATATATATATATATATATACAAATTTGTAGTATTCCAAATTATACTGGTTTAATAGAATTCAGTAATTGTTCATATACCAATTAATTAAAACCCAAAAGGAGAGATGACTTAAAACGTAAGCTACAAAATTATCATATTTCCTAATTGAGCATTCATATACTGTTTTAACAAAAACCAAGACTTTAATTGCAAATGATAAAACATTGTACAAATGCCTAAGCTCCATTTGTTTACACAAAGAGCATCGCTTAATACACTAATAGCAGATTTTTTATCGCTTTTGAGATCTCAACTATCTTAAATTGCGCACTTTCTGAATAGATACTGAGCTAGTATAGCCAACTAATATGCAGGCATAACAGAAGACGTAGGTATATTGCATTGTCGGAATTTATTGCGGTTTGCTTGATCAGTATTAATTAATGGATTTTCTTGTATGTGACATAGTGACTTGGGTCGAAGCATACACGCTCTGCATGCAAGAGGGTTCGGATATGTTCTACTGATGTGCCAAAAATGATAAGGAAACTTGAATCTAGAACTTCCGGATTGCGGCTTTTATAGTTTATGTCAACTGCGGTGTAGTTTGTGGATATATATATATATATATATATATATATATATATATATATATATATATATATACATATAATTACAGATAGATATACTATATACTATATATAATAAGCTTCTCCTTATTTATTTAGAATTCAATAAAGCTTCCCCCAACATTCTATAATTCCTCTTAATCTTTTTCATCCCTAATGAACATTACCCTAGACGCCGCATCTTCCCCATGCTACCTAGCACCTTCTCTACTCTTCTGATGAGAAGCATTAGGCTTCGAAATGCCCTGGCATGAAGAGTCCCTTCTATCCCCCAAATTTTGCCTGTATTCCATTATTCAATAAATGATCCATTCTATATCTACCAATATATAGTTTTGTGTCTTCATTTCATACTCTTGTTGTCCTATTGTATAAGCTCCAATAATTAATGTTGAGCTTGGCATTATCCGGATAAGTCTCCTTTTGTGGAATTGAACTTTCTCTTTTCCTTTTACATTAAGCTATACAGACAGACAGACAGACAGACAGACAGACAGACAGATAGATAGATAGATAGATAGATATTTGTGCGCCTGTATGTATGCATGCTTAGTTTGTTATTTTTTATTAGCAACATTAACAGCTAATAACGATTCCCTCTTATATAGAACACTGCAGAAATACCTTCCACATTTTATACTTTCAACGCTGTTTTAATTTAGTTAATGACTTGCCATTTTTTTTCAGGTATCCTCATTAAGCAATTTGGTTCGGACTGGTGCACATTATCTTTCTATAGAATATCATACTTCTGTAGAAAAGTTTGAAAGAATGGCGAATCTGTAACTGCAATACAGAGATCTTTCCGAGTTCATTACAAGTTAGGACGGTATCATACTGTTTCAGAGAGAAAACAATATGGCTATGGATTGCAAACTTCTGAGCAACGTGTTCGGCACTGAAAGGAAACCCACATGGAAAGCCTTAAAGCACTCGAACGCCAGACAATATTCAAGCTGTGAAACTTTCTCTTACTCAGTCTGCTTCACGTTAAACTTGCTGACATGATTTGGTCTTGGAATTGTCTGAATGAACAGTCAGAAGAATTCTACACACTGATATGCAGTTCCATCTATACAAATGAATGATTGCTCAGAAACTGCGTGACTGGGTAGAACGCATGTCAAAATGTGGGCGATATTTCTGCCGCAACCTGTATTAACTAACCTACTTAGTAGGTTAGAGCATTCTCTCATGCACGCAAATAACAAAATTGCATCATCTCTTCTGATGAAACGAATTGTTATTATGGTGACGACTTCTAGTTAGCAAGAAACACGTCTTCATTAATAACAGAACCGCTAGACTTTGGAATTCCCTTCCGGGTTCTTGCTTCCCCAACTGTACTGACATGCAGAAGTTCAATTGTAACGTGAACGGACATCTTGCTGCCCAACTCCCCACATAGTACTCCTGTAGTTTATGTCCCTGATAGTAGCCCCCTACATCAAAGTGACAATGCGCCTCATTTGGGATGAAAATGTAATAAAAAAATATTATCTACATAAAATATTGTGTATAAATATATGTGTATGCGTATGCACTTGAATGCGTGCGTTGTATCTCATGTCTAACGTTAACTTTTATAAGCGATCGTGTAAGCTTGCATAGCAGCAAAACCAAGTAACATTTGTCATTTTCTACGGGGTTTATCTGCGGAGACATTCATAAAGTATACAAAAGATTTCTACCAATTTAGAACTTGTGTCTATCAAGACAGCCAAGACTTTTGTTGATGACTTAAATCCCTTGTTGTCTGAAAAAGATGACAGTTTATGAACATGAGTGAATCATATCTAGCCGTTGGTTGGCGGCGGAGAAATAATGCTAAACGTCTAGTTAAGTCAACAATAAAATATATTTACGACGACATAATATGGATAACGTTGTAGTTTTGGTGGACGCATGTGTTTTGTCCAAAAAATACTAGTATACAATAGCACACTTAGTTATTTAAGGTTTTATATATATATATATATATATATATATATATATATATATATATATATATATAAGTGAACGAGTGTGTCTGTGTGTCTGTGTACATTTCCCTGCGCAATAACACTGTCAATTTTCAGTCTACAGACTCGAAATTTGATATACAGGGAACAGAGTTTTGAGAAAATCTTTGTAATCAGTCTTCGGCCAGAAATTTGACTGTTAAGGGGTCAGCGTTCAACGATTTGACGTTTGAGAATTCTACCAAACTCTTCCGCTAACTTTTGGTATAAACAATTGAAATCTTAGATATAGGTTCCTTGGATATGGATCTAACTGTATAACTTGATTTAAGCCCAAAACAATTTAGGTTAAGAGGTCATAATAGGGGTACAAGTTTGTTTTTTTTAAATTTGACCTCTGCGGTCTCTACGAAATAACTCAGACAATTTCTGATCTAAACATTTAAAATTTTACATAAAGGGTATTCAGAGAAAGGGCAAGCTTTTTCATCGGTTTAGGTCGAAAATTTGAGCTACCAATATATAAATGTATGTATGTATGCTTGCATGTCTGCATAAATCTTTCGACAGAGGCGGTGGATTTTCACAAGATCAGTATCGTTT
>NC_136499.1:14880610-15030610 GCF_053919585.1 Euprymna scolopes | reverse complement strand
GAATATAAACAGCCTAGACACCTCAACGAGAAAAATGTTGAGACTGCACCGAGTAAAATAAAGAAACCAGTATCTGCCTAGGTTGTATTTTTTTTTTACAAAGGATTACCACATATCAAGGCCCGGAAGCCACTCGAAGATAAGGGTTAATGTGTGTATGGTAGTCATGGAGACAATAGTAATCGTTAGTAGTGGAAATTTGGTATAATTAGATTATTTAAGAGGAGAGTTCAATAAAAATTTGTTTACGTTAGACTTGAAGATGATCATATTGTAGTTAGCTGGAAAGCAGACTAGTGGAATAGATTTCCACAGGCAGTTGTAGAAAATAGATTTTTCATGGAATCCACGCTTAGGTTTAGGCACCGATAAAGAGTTGGAGAATTTTTTTTATAGCGATTTTGGCTAGAGGAATGTTTGCTGTGTGAAAGATTGGCAAGAGGGTGTGCCCACCAGAGCAGTAAGTATGGGTCTCTCAGAAATCGACTGTCAACATCGTGTCACTATCGTGAGTATAAGGTAATAACTGAACCCTCAAAATCTAAATCTCATGACAATACATCAACATCAAGAAACAAGAGCCAGAAAAACAACCACCATTGCGAAACTGACCAAACATTTTAGGCAAGGTTGTTGTACAAAAGAGACAGGATTAGAAACTAAGCCTGCTACGTAAATAGCCAAATAGAGTCGCCAAAAGTACACTAAAACATTCTATTACAAAAAATAAACTGAAAGAATGTACCAGTGTGCAAAGTATTTTCTGGCTGAATTTACCAAGATTTATAGAAAGAAGGCTCTTAAACACGTCTAAACAGTTTAACATGATCAGGATTATAATTGCTGTTAAAGTTTAATAACCGATAATTTTAAGAACATGAGTGGTATCAGTAATGAATAGTGCAGGTTCATCGACACAGATATGTAGACTGTCAGCCACTTCACATCCCGCTGTGAGGTTCTGCTGGGGCACGGCTATTATATAATACGACAAATGGAATGTATAAATATCTCCACTAGACGATCTGTAAGAAGTTGAATATCGAATCTAAGAGCAACTCCTGGGAACGTGAACCAGAAAGAACAATGGGAAAGAATTCATACATCGTCCACTATGGCTATGGAATTCATGCAGCTACGTATTTTAAAATTGATGCTATTAAACCTGCCATTGAGATATGAAGCAAGACGGAGAAAGAAGCAAGCAAGAGATTAGTTTTCCCAATGATGCTGTGGTCAGAGCTGAGAGGTAGAAAATAACGAAATACCAAGGTTTTATGCACGATACAGGGTGACCCAAAGAAAACGGGCCCCAACTCTAATTAGGCCCCGTTTCTTAGTGTTTTGTTCGAATGAAATGAAACTTTGGTCATAACTGGTTTATTATATTCAAAACATCACATCAAAACACAAGGGTCTTTGGCCTTTTTTTTTTCTCTGTTCTACAACATATGTTCTAGATGGCCTCCATTAAACTTTTTTTTTTGGGGGGGGGTATGAAAAAATCGGGAATCTTGGGAAGATCTCTATAATTCCAATAATTATAAGAGCAACTGAATATGAAAGAGAATTTTGAAAACTACCTGATAAATATACCCAGTAAGCCAAGTGCAAAATAGATACAAAAGATGCTCGATTGAAATATATGAGACACTTTTGTTTTTTTTTTGGGGGGGGGTATGAAAAAAATCGGGAATCTTGGGAAGATCTCTATAATTCCAATAATTATAAGAGCAACTGAATATGAAAGAGAATTTTAAAAACTACCTGATAAATATACCCAGTAAGCCAAGTGCAAAATAGATACAAAAGATGCTCGATTGAAATATATGAGACAGAGGGTAGATGTCTGGCATTTGGTGGGATTTACCATTCCCAGCTAACACAAAAAGGAAAAAGCATAAAATAGGATTTCATTTCAGTATACTTTGCTGTTGGTGCAATTCTCTCTATATATAAAAGTCAGATTGTCTTAATAGGATATGAAGTGCGTATATAAGCAATTTTTCTTGCCTTGACAATGTACAAAACCTATTTTGAAATCAAGTGAAGGATAATCACTTTTCTACAATCTTTTTCCCCGGAAAACGATGTTGTTAGATTTCCTCTGGTCTATCGTTATTTTCGTGGAAAGTACTCGACTGAGATCCAATCTACGATTCCACTCACTTAAAAATACTCATAGCAAACACTCGTCAACCTACAACCATTGTAAAAAGCGTGTTCTTTTCTTATCCACATAGGATAAAAAGAGTACGTTCATAGATTTCTTTTCCAGGACTTCTGATATGTGGAAAAAATACTACTGCACTGCATCTCTACTGACTACAACCTAATGGTAATCAAGTCTAATTTCAACAAATACTTGTAGAGGCATTCCCTTAAGTAATCAAACTCTTCACTGATTACACTAATGAATTCTAATCCTTTTTATTATTATTCATATTGATTTGGTTGTTTCGTTTTTAACGGCATATCAACCCTTTTCGGGTTGTTTGATGTCAAATCTAGTTATTTTGGAAATAATATTCATGTTGCATCCAGTTATTTTGTAGAAGGTTTTTATTCTTTAAGCTCTTTGTATCTTCAATCGCTAGTTTGAAGTGTTTAGTTTGGTTGTTTTATAGTAGATTTTATCGTTTTTGTTCTCTGCCCTGCAGAACATGAATGAGTTTTGCAATGTGACGGGGAAAAGTGTAACAGTATTAATGTTTGGTACATTTTAAGTTAGGAAACCAGTCAGGATAGAAAGAGAAAGAAATAATGAGAATAAGAAAAAGGGGGAAAACTTTTTTGTTTTTGTTTTTTTTAGTTTGGCAGAACATAATTAAGTTTTGCAACAGGAAGACGAAAAACAAAAAGCATTAATGTTAAGCGCATTTCGTCTCAGGAAGCCGATATCTTCAGACAACCTGATTAGATAGCACCAGTTTTTATTATTCAAATAACAATATCTTTAATTCTTATGATAGAGTTGCTTTAAGCCGTGATAAGTCTGACTTGTTAGTATAAAACCCCTCAACTGTATAACAAAGAAGAACCTGCATTTGTATTTAAATATATATTCGTTCCGCAAAACGTTCCGTAAATATATTTCCATAAACAGAATTTTTTTTTCATTCTGTTTTAAAGCGATTCATACGTTTTGTTTTATTTAATTCCTCCTATTCTTAAACATTCCGGTGTCGAGCTCTTTCCTTTTTATGTTTGATGCAACCAACAGTTGCTTTCATTCAATATTATTTATCAGTTTTTAATGTCTATCTCCAACTCTCAACCTATCAGTGATCAAATGAACAAAAATGTACAGTAAAATGTTATTTTAAAATATATCGAGGTTAATGTTCTATTGTTCTTCTTTAATTCATCAGAAATGATTTTTTTTTTGTATTTTTGCTTTTTGAATACGATAGTTCACCACCTAAGCCCAACAGTTCCCAACCACTATGCCGCGCACATTTGTGTACCATACCAATATAATAAAGCTGCTGCCACGTACGCTATGAGGCGACGTCATCTCATAGTGGAGAAAATGGAAGGAAAGAAAGTGAGGGAAAATGTAGGAAGAGGAAGAGAGGTAGAGCGGTAGGCCTCGATATATCTAAGGCTTTTGACAGAGCATGGCACGGTGATCTTCTAAGAAAAATTAGATCGCATGGCATCATTGGAAGAATACATAATGTAATTAAATCCTTCTTAGATAAGAGAAAAATGCAGGTTGTCCTCGACGGTCGTACATCTAAACAACATAATATAAATGCGGGAGTACCTCCGGGGTCTATCCCTGGACCTTTGTTATTCCTGATATTCATAAATGATCTCCCTGATAAAATTGTTTCGGAGATGGGTATATTTGCTGATGACACCACTCTCTATAACAGGCACGAGGAGAAAATGAATGAAGGCATGTCTAAGGAAATGGCAGAAACACTGGAAGATGATCTCAAATCTGTAGTGGAATGGGGACAAAAATGGATGGTCACATTCAATGCTGCCAAGACTAAGCTTGTTTCCTTCAATAATTACAAGAAACCTTCTCTACCACCAACGGCAATGGCCAAGAACACATTACCTGAAAGTACTTCCTTTAAACTCCTCGACCTAACGTTTATAGGGAACATGAACTGGAATAGATACATACCATTGCCAAGGCTGCTGCAAAGAAGGTAGACTCTCTCTACCGTGCTAGAAAACTATTTACGCCTCAAAGTATCCTGTACCTCTATAAGGCGACCATTCGCCTATGTATGGAGTACTGTTGTCAAATTTGAGCTGGTGCATCTGCTGCTTGTCTCTCACTCCTAGACAGGGTTCAAAAGATAGTCGCCAACCTTATAGTTTCTGAACTGTCATCTAGGCTTCAACCTCTGTCCCATCGATGAAATGTTGCATCCCTCAGTTCTACAAATACTTTAATGGTGAATGCTCTGACAAACTACAAGCACTTGTACCTCCTCGACATGACTACCCACAAAAAAACCCGACAAGCAACTAAGTTCCACCCTTTACAGGAGAGATCCTTAAGTGTAAGAAAGCCTTTTAATCCAATAGTTTCTTCCCCAGAACTGCAAGTCTTTGGAACTTCTTTCCGGGATTCTGCTTTCCGAACTGTACTGATATGCAGAAGTTCAAGTGTAATATGAACAAGTATCTTGCTACTCATCTCCCTCCATAATGCTCCTGCAACTTATGTCCCGATAGTAGCCCTCTACTTCAAAGTGGCACTGTGCCTTGTTTGAAGTGAAAATTTACTAAAAAAAAAATGGGGGGCACTTGTCAACAAAGCAGGCTTTTTAATAACGTGGTGATAGGACAGGAAATTTTAAACAAAATGCAATCCGAACATTTAATAAAATGTTCGGACGACTAAATACAATGGAACAAGTTACACACATAACATCTAATTATAGCTGCAGACCAAGCATCTAATTGACAATATTGTCGCTGGTTTGGGAAATGCATGTCAAGCGGCTTAGTATGGAAACAACCGGTAATAAATGCCTTTTCTTTCAAGTGAAAAAACTCGAATTTCTTTCGTCTGTTTCTTTGTGAGACTTTTATGCATAACGTGGGTCCGTGTTTAAAGGTCCTGGATATGACCAAAACTATATCCAGTTGTAAGGTCCCAGCTTGCGGGCTTTGGGGAGTGTGGAGCCACCCTTTAATTGTCATTGCTCCCAGGTCCACTCTGACCGGAGTGGTAGTACCTGTTAGGGTCGCAACTATGAGGTAAATAGAAACCGACTTAAAAACAACAAATATATTCTATTAAAAAAATTTTCTTCAAAATCTTTGGATTCGGCATTAAATAACCTGGAAAGGATTGATATGCCGTAAGAGAAAAACAACCAAACCAAACCGTGTTTAAATGTAATGACTATGTTAGATATTGTTTATTTGTTGCCGTGATGACCAGAATTTTTTTTCGCGAAAACTGGTTCAAGATGAAAGAATAGAGAAAAAAAGGTTACCACTGGAGAAAGTTCGGTCGCAAAACGATAGCGAGCGAAGCGGAAAGTGAGAAAAGCTTGGCGAAAATTAACAATGACAATGAAGGTCGGTTAGTTTGAAACTTTTGTTTGTTTTTTTTTTACTTCTAAACTTTCAAGGTTTTTTTTAGTTTGTCCGTCATCAAGTTATCGCAAGAATCAAAAGTTCTAGCGTTATAAATCGGGTATACAATATTGAAGGGGAAATAGTCCATGCGCACTTGACGTATCAAATAGCTTAATTGGTTTTAAAAAGGAGTTTAGAATTGGACGTATTTATATTCTTGAAAAATTGTATTTGGACTGTTTGAATAATATTCAATTCCCAGCTTAGAATACTACATATCTCCTGTTGGAAACTGGACGTTAACGGAACATTATTCTTTAATTATAAAACGTAATCCCGTTATGAGCATAAGACGCAACGTTTACATCGCCACTGTGGTAGAAAGATTAGTGTCCACTAAAAGTGTAAAGTACTTACAATCCCCGGATACAGAAATAGAGGATGTGGATAAGGACGAATCTGTTTATAAACAGTACGAATGTTGCCGAGAGAATTTGAACAACAAATCAGATTTCCTGGTGATATAACGTGACTTAACCACGAGAGATGAAGAGGGCATGGAAGTTAGTGACGAGGGTTCTGGGGGTTCTTGTGGAAATTAGAAGTAGCAAGTGAATGAACAAGGTGCTCGCGTTGGATGGGATGACTGCCGAAAATAAATAATAAGATCAAACCCCAGTACTGCTAGCAGTACTGGTATGTGACAAAACAAGAAAATGCAATACTTGTTACATATGTGTATATCTTATTATGTAGTGGCTAGAGATGAGTCCTCTGACTATTTGGGTCAGGTGTCAACCGTGTCTCGAACAATCTTGCCACACGTTTATTTTTACATAGGAATCACCAATTATCAAGGCCCGAAGGCCACTCGAGGATAAGGCTTATAGACTATACTTTAATCACTGGTATAATATCATAGAAGTCGTTATTAATGGAAATTTGGTAGATTGGATTACTTAAGAGGGCGGTTCATCAAGTATTTGTTTATGTTGGACTTGAAGACAACCCAGTTGTAGTCAGTTGGGCAGCAGGCAAACGGAAGAGAGTTCCACAGGCGTGCAGTTCTAAGAAAGAAGCATTGTTCATGGAATCTACGTTTTGATTTAGGCACAGTTTGGAGCAGCTAAAAGACAAATGATCTGTAATTGTCTCGAATGATCTCACCACAAAATGCTGATTAACTAATAGGAAAATCGGTCATAGGACTAAGCAAGATGTTATGCTAACTAGTTGTGTCAAGCATTTCAGTGAGGAAGTTTTAACCAAAAGACTACGAATTTAGCAGCTGTGTGAAATCTACGAAACATTGTCGTTGGCTTGTAAATTACATGTGAGTCAGCTTAGTGTGGAAACGACAGGTAATAAATACATTCCAACTGAAAAAAAAACCCGTGTTTAATTTCCTTCCTTTGTTTCTTTGTGATATTTTCGTACACAACATCGGGTCAGTGCACCACATCACGCCGAGCCGGATCTCTCTGATGGAGCAAGTTTCGTGGGAGTATGATTTTCACAACCGGTCCCTAGTCGTATGTAAATCGCCGTCAGGGGAGATGACGACGTTGGGGTTTGCAGCTTTTGCAGTGAGGGTTGACCGTTCTCTCTATATATAGAACCTGTTATTCCTAAATGGTCACCCATCTAGTACTGACCAGGTTCAACGTTGCTAAACTTCGGTGATATCGCGTGAACCAAATGTGTAAACATAATTACGCCCTATAATTAGTCTGCAGCAAAATTAGTGTTCCGCAGAATGATCACTAGTGTGCTACGAAAAGATAACAGTTTAAAGTTATTTAAGTTTATTTCGTTTAATAAATAAAGACATTCATGTTGTTACTTATGATGACACCGCTAAATTCAAAATCGCCGAATTGCTATAATCTAAACGTTTTGCGCATATTAATTGGTATATTATATTTTTAACATTTGTGATGGACGATTGATTCTGTTTTTTTTTTATAGTATCGCGAATTGGCATCGAAGCTGAATAATTCAACCCCGATTCTCCATAAGTACTAGATTTAGAAACAAAATTTATTTCATGTAAATAAAAATTCTTCTTATAAAATCCTTTTTTATTATTTTATGACAAAAAGGTTTCATGAGTGGAAAAAGAAAAAAGAATTTTGTGATAGGTGTGTCGCAAAAATAAAAATAAGCTAATAGTGTACCGCTATGCTAAACAAGTTTGGATATACTCTCCGAAGTATTGAAATAGTTTTTTAAATGTTTGAAAAACTTATGTTGGAAATAAAATTATAATCACACAACCCGTACAGTCTGAAATCAATTAAAAAAAAAAATCCTTCATCTCTATATATAAAGTAGTAGCGTTCGTGTTTGTGTGTGTGTGTGTCTGTGTGTACAACTACCAATCACCAAAGAAATATAAAGGCCATATGTGTGTACACCTCTCCTGATCAAGAAATATTAATGCCCATATTAGGATAGTTCTATCAAAGGAGACATAATATTGTACGCGGACTTTAGCATTCTTAAAACCACTTTTTCATTACTGAGTTACGGTCATTAACGTATCACATTAAATGCAACCTTTTTAAATAATTACCCAGATAACATTACTTATTCGACATAATAGCTTTGTTTCAACTGTACTAATTAAAAACATTTTAATTATTTAGTTTATTTAAATTTCAAGTTATGTTTGATTTAATTTGTTTTATATGAAATCTAAAACCGTTTTATTTTCAAACCAAAAACCACAAAACCAAAAGGGGAAATAACTGTGATAGCTTAATTGAAAAATTGTTTTAAACGGAGCACGTTATTAAATATTTCCTGTTTTTGTTTTCATTTCGAAATATTATTCTAAGCTGAATTATTTTTTTATTTTAAATCGGGGGATTTTTTTTTTCACTTATTCTTACTTTTAAAGTAATCTTTTTTATTTGTTAGAGAAAAATAATTGAAACTAATGTCCTCATTTACTTGCATCCTCACGAGGGCAGAATTAGTCAGAGACTCATGTGAACAAAATCCATCATCCTCTGCTCTTTTTGTTTTTTGTTTATAAAATTTAATCGGTGTTGTCCAGGATTTATTATAATAATTATACCACAGCAAGTGTGTTTAATTGCCTGCAAAACAGATTTTCTTTATAATTTATTTAATATCTTAAATTAAAAATGGTCATTTTTTACGACATGACCCAGCGTCGTTTTACCCCTAGAAAAAAATGGTAGTTTCTTTCCAACTCCTCCAAAAACTTGAAAATTACGACTTTTAATGGTTTTAAATAGTGCTAAAAATATCACATTTTAATTTGGGGCAGATAAGTAGTTTTCATGATATGAAAAATTACTTTTTAAAAAAGTGGGGGATCACTTTCCTATATAAATTTAACGTAAAATGGGTACCCACTTTCTAACCATCTAATAATTTATTCATATAATAAAACAAATTTAACTGTGATATTCGTTTTCAGCACCACCGAAAACCGGCGCTGTTTTTTTACGAAGAGATTCGTTTATTTTTCATAATTTAGGACGTAAATAATGCTGTTAGTAAGCTTACACAAGCGGTTTACAAAAATATATTTTTGTTTTTTATTGTTATTATATTTTTTGAGGTGGGTATTTAATTATAGAATTTGTATAGATTTTGCCAGGTGCTTCTGTAGTTTACTTAACCGCCTCCTTATGTAAACAGAATTTTTGTGAAATATTAAACTGCAGAAGCACCTATTCACAACTATACAAGTTGCATAATGAAAAAAGAACAAAAAAGTATGTTTTGTAAACTTACTAACAGCATAATTAGCGTCCTAAATTATGAGATGAAAAAGATGAACGCATCTCTTAGTAAAAAATAAACCGCGCGAATTTTCGGGAGTGTTGAGAACGAATATCACAGTTAATTTTTTTTTATGATATAAAGAAATTACTAGGTGACAAGAAAGTGAGTGCTCATTTTACGTTAAATTCATATAGGAAAGTGATCCTCCACTTTTTGAAAAAGTAATTTCTTCATATCATGAAAACTACTTATTTGCCCCAAATTGAAACGCAATATTCGTTTTCAGCATCACCGAAAAGTATTAAAAGTCGTCATTTTAAAGTTTTTTGGAGAGTTGGAAAGAAACTTGACATGAACCAAAAAAATTTAGACCTGTTTTTTTTGTGGCTTAATACGTTTAAGCAGTCTTTATAAATAATATGGAAGAATAAATTTTGAAAAAAAAATAACATTCTGGAGTGGGGAATAACTCTTCTATATAAGTTTAACGTAAAATGAGAACCCACTTTTTGGCCACAAAGAGTTCAACGAGACATGTCATCGCTAGCATTTTTTCAAGTTTGGCGATTGAGGGGGAGGGGTAAAACATGACAAATACAACATTTTTTAGTTTTTTTTGGGGGGGGAATTACATTTGAAACATAAGATAACGATAAATTTAATTAATTTTTATGAAACCATTATGTACTTTTACCTAACAATTTTATAAACAGAACGACCCCCAAAATAGGACAAATTCAATTTTGTAGGGGGGGGGGCGATTACATTAGAAATATAAAATGACAAAAAATGTCATTTAATTGTTTTCGGAATTAATTTTTGGTAGATATTTTTTTCTTTTTTTTGCGATCGCACGGGCATTCACTGCTATTTTTATTGAAACAAAAGTTGTAATGATTTATTTTTAATTATCTTTTCTTGGGGGGACTTTCCAGCGCTCAATATCCGGAGAATAGTTTCTTCTCTTTGTAGCCCTTCTGCTGAAATATCTGGTGGAGAGAGTATCATGTACTTCTTTTTTGAGGCGATTACATTTACATGTTTTCATCCGTTTTTGTTTTATTTTTGTTGTCAGGGTATCCACGTTGTCCATGATGAAAATAATTAGTATACCGGTGTGTTTCAAACAGAACTTCATGTCAATCTAGGCAACGCTCGGTACCCATGCTAGTTTTAAATAAATTGTCAAAGATAGTTGAGTTTTTTAATCTAGTTCATTAGAAATATTAATTTATGTATGAAAAATAAAATTATTGGTATGATTCTATGATTTTTAATGATTAGTAATTTCTTTTTCTTCCTCTGTACTCCTAAAAAATAATGGAACTTAAATGATAACAGTTTTCATTCTAAGAACGTACTACTTGTAGAGGAACTTGTAGAGGCGAAGTATAACTTTTGAACAGAGTTGCAAGTCAATTAATTCCTGTGAAAATAATGGATTACGTTCGGAATTCCGTGCAGGTTCCCGAGTTCTTCATAATGCAAGTACAATGCTTATTTGGAGAATCACAGCTTTTCACTATTCGTGCCAATGGAAAAACGCATGCCATAAAACTCGCAAAATCTCGTAAATCCGGATGACAAGAAAAATGCCCCTAAAATCTAAATAGTTCGAATGCAAAACGCGATAAATACAATTCTTTTAAATTTGAATAAGAATAAAAAAAGAACATTAGAAATCTAGACTTCAATTAAACGTTTCTTTTTAATTAGTTGCATAGAAGTACCGTGCAAATATCATCTTATGCATACCAATGTTGTGCAAATATCGTATTATGCATAGCAATGTTGTGCAAATATCATATTATTTAAAACACTATTTGGGTCGTATCCGCGTGTTGAGATATAATTAGATTTTCGTGATAGCTTACAAATTTTGAAAATGGCGTTTATCTCGTTTTGCACTCGAATTCTTCGGTTGTAATTAAATTATCAGTCAAGAAAAACAACAAACACACCCGGAATAAATTATAATCTTCCTGACGGGTGTAAAACATTGCGTTTAATTAGAAAAACATTAGTTTGAAGAATTGGTGCTATGTTTACTCAACTATGCACTCGCTTTTTTAGTCTTATTTTGACCACATCAACAAATGCTTATCCAACGAGTGGAAAACGATGTGTCATGAATCTAATTAGTGCCGACATCATGCAGGGTATACCGCCCAACACGGGCCACCCGTTAACAAACTGCACAATTCATTTTTCAAAATTAACTTTAGTGCTTGCCTGACTTTTTCCCGCATTTAGATTCAATCATACTGCCCAACATTATTTACCTCCCTCTCATGACGAGAAGATGCAATGTCGGAAATTGGCATTGGATACTTAGCGCCTTAGAAGAAAAACATTCTAGCCTCCGTTGGAATTTTTCAATGAAAATCGCTTCAGACAACGTACGAGGCTACTAAATATAGACTACTGCAAGGTAAAACAACAAACCAAAAAAACAACTTGCCAGCGATAAGTGTATAATAAAATAGATTCTGGCCCAGAAAGCAGCAATTCTCCTCTTTGTCCTTAAGCTATATATATATATATATATATATATATATATATATATATATATATATATATATATATATATATATATATATATGTGTGTGTGTGTGTGTGTGTGTGTGTATGTGTGTGTATATATATATATATATATATATATATAAAGCTGAACGTCTGTGTGTGTGCCTGGTCACGAATAGGCTCCTATATCTATAATATAAAGCTGCGCGTCTGTGTGCGCGTCTGTGTGTGTGTGTGTGTGCCTGGTCACGAATAGGCTCCTATATCTATAATATAAAGCTGCGCGTCTGTGTGTGTGTGTGTGTGTGTGTGTGTGTCTGGTCACGAATAGGTTCCTATATGTTTGACTTTAAAAAAAAACTGATTACATATAATGATAGAAGATGTATCGAGGATCAGGAATGGGTATGTTTGATCTGGCAGAACGGTGGTTCATAAAATTTGTGAGGTCTGCGTTCGCGCCTGGCCCCCAAAGTATGCTAATAAAAAACATTTATAGGGGTTTTTATATGGATGTACATAATAATACTTTGATAAGTATGTTCATACTTAAATATGGATGGTATAATAAAATTGTGGGGTCTGCGTTCGCGCCTGTACTCCATGGAAATATGGCATACACTTTAACAAATACTTTTCATATCTATTTGCGTAAGTATACTTTGATAATTATGTTTCAGTTTGAAGAAATATGGTATAATAAGATTATTGGACGTCGTTCGCGCCTGACCTCCATAGAATGTAAATATGTCACAAAGTTTAAGAAGGTGTTTTAAAAGGGGCGAGGGTCCACAATCACACCTTCACGTTAATCTTAATTCACGTTAGCTTTTATTTATTTTTTTGAGTTGAATCATATTGTGTCGAATAAATTCACCTCATAAATTTATTTTCTTATTAAAGTGAAAACAAAAAAAAAAGTCGGAACTTTAGACAATTCTCGACACAAATTTTGCATAACTCTGTTTTTTCCTTCTCCACTTACACGTGGCACTCTTTCGAAAATAGATAAATAGATAATTAACAAAAAATAAGAACGTTACTTGTTATCGTGTCAAAAGAAGGAAAAAATCCTGCTTGCGTGATTACGTGTCTTTTTTAAAAACATTTACATAACCTTTTTATTTTTATTTATATATCTGTTTAAGCTTTTTTGTCAGTGTACTAGAAGGAACTCAGTTGATTACAACCCTTTCTACGTGTTCTTTACATTGCAATAGTACAACCCTGAATCCGACGGCGCAATAATTCACCGTTCAATACTGTAAAACTGAAACGAAGCTGTTCTGCTTGTAAAGGGCGCTATTTTCTTCTTATTCATATTTATATTGATTCTTTGCTTTAAAAAATGAAAGTAATTACGTATTTACTTTTTTAATACCCCATTTTGCTGTTTCGGATTATTTTACTAAAATAAGTAAAGCTTCATTATTTTTCAAAACTGTTTTTGTTTCTTTGTTTTTCGATATTTCGTCAATATTATTTAGTAAGAGTGTTTAGCAGAAAAGCCAACAAAGGACTACCCGAAAAAATAAATATACAAGAAATAAATGTTACCATAGTCAATAAAAGTTCAATTCATGTTTTTTTTTGTTTTGAAATTGTTTTTAATGCTTTTTACTTGAAATAATTTCAGAGAACCGAAATTAAAACGAAAGTTAAGGCGATAACTACTTAAATTAATTTTTATGTAAACTACACATGCCATAATCGAATATTCCTCAAGCACAAAATAACAGAAAACATTAAAATATATTAATAAATAATCCTTGCGTTGACGGAACTCTCTTAAATTGTTAACAAAGACTGCTCAGGTGCCCATCCTTCAAATTGAAAACGGAGCTCTCCATTTCAAAGTCGCTGCCATTTTGATTTTTTTTTAAACCGGTTCGTGAATCAAAAAAATTTTTTTTTTTTTTTTTTTTTTTTTGCAAACTACTTAAAAATACAAACCAATGAACTTTTCTACCAGAAAAGTAACTTTTATTGACTATGGTAACATTTATTTCTTGTATATTTATATTATTATATATATAAAATTTTCTCTTTGTAAGGAACCATCATTTTGTTCGTCACTGTTGGCTACGAATGGAAACAAAGTTGATATAAAAAAATATATTTTCGCGAAAATTATCTTTACTTTCATCATATTTTGCGTAGGGTAAAATGTTTGAGTATCAAAACCTATCTCTTTACAATCCCCTCCTTTTTATAACCTATCACACTTTCATCAACCACAGTCCATTTTCTGTAGGCTGTTTTTGAACCCAGTCAACGACGGATACTTCTGCTAGTATATATATATATATATATATATATATACATATATATATATATACATATATACATATATATATATATCATTTTACACATGCAAACACACATTCACACACATTCATATATATATATATATACACGCATATATATATACACACACGCATATATATACACACGCATATATATATATATATATATATATGCGTGTGTGTGTGTGTGTGTGTGTGTGTGTGTGTGTGTGTGTGTGTGTGTGTGTGTGTGTGTGTGTGCATGTGTAAAGTGATACACGATATCCCAGGGTGGAATAAATATAAACAGAAAATAATAACGTGTGAAGAATTAAAATATACCAGTTTGAATTATAAAAAGCAAAACGTATATTTTTCTTGCCGTATTAAAAATATTCCGATAATGTTAAAACTATAATATAATATTACAATATTATATTATATTAAAATTGTGTTATTCTATTCGTTCAGTCCTTTTAAAACAGGTTCGTTATTCCTCCCGCAACAAGGTCGCAGTCTTTGCTCTCACTGTCAAGATGGGGGCAAAACACGTGGCCATGTGCGCGTAGTGTTTCCCTTTTTCAACGTTATGGTGGCGTAATAAATCAATGCTTATGACTTGCAAATAAACAAATCAGACATCCAATTAAAATAAACTACAACCGGATGTGCTTCCTACGCAAAACTTCAGTTGGTTTTATGCAACGTTTCTACTTGAACTAGCAGACAGATATTTAATCAAAGATTAAATACAATTCAATCAGGGACATCCCTACAGCCTTAAAATGATTTTTACAAGGTCATTCCTATAGGAGATTACGGGATCTTTCACTGCCATTAAATTTTACAATCAGCCAGCAGAGATCTTTTAACTGCTAACAATTCACTTTCATTTGTCTTAGAAACGTAAATTGTGAAAGGATTCTAAAACTTGTCGTGCAAATTCTCTGAAAGAAATGCCGACCCTAAAAAAAAGTTGTTTATTTAGATGCGCATATCTATCTGTTTATTTAAGGTCACAGTCCTTTCCTTCGTAGGGATTCATTAATAATTGTCAACTGTATCCATTTGTTCATTTTTGTTCTTATCGCGGTTCCAATTGTTTTTTTTTTAGATGAGGGTTGATTATTATTTGGATTCTTCGGACTATTGTTCTCATCTTGAGTTTTATTTTCACAACGTTTCAGTCGATGTAACCTCCTGCCCTTTCATGTGCATCTTGTCGAATTCTGGAATCTGTTTACTTAAAAACTCTTTCTGTCAAACTCAGGAATTTGCATGGAATTTGAACGAAACTCTTTATTTAATCCACTGGAGTAGGATGATCTCGTTTTCTCAGTCCTAAGTAATTTGCAATCGTATTTTGAGTCTCACTCGCATTGTGGATTGAATCTTCACTCTTCTGAAGAATTTTACCATACACTATATCCACTGCGCTTCAGGTCTTTCCGAATGGGATAATATACATCTGAAAAATATCGGAGGTTACATCGACCGAAACATTGTGAAAATGATGCTCAAGTTGAGAACACTAGTCCTAAGTTTTCTTATTATTTTTTATGCAAAACCTAAAATATCAAGATAATCTCACAGACGAAGTTTCTGTTATAGTCTTTAATGTCTTTAAAAAGATCATTCATATCGGCTTCATTAAGATGAATAAAAATTCTAGGTGCAGAATCACATGACCTATTATAAGGATAAATATTATATTATATTATATTATATTATGTAATGAAGGCTGGAATGAAAAATATGTGAGAAAGTGTTCGTTTATTTGCGTGTCTGCTAGAACATTATTATACACAAAGACCATTTTAAAGGAAATGAAAACACTGCTGTACAAAACTGGAGTACCTTGGAGTGGGACAAAAACGTAAATTTCCTAGAATTTCTGCTTTACTAAGCAAGGACGGAATAGAAAATATAGCATCAGAACGGATACTACACTTCTAATTATTTATTTGTTATAAGGTGAAAATTATAATTCAACAAATAAAACAAGGTGACTATAAATGTTGGGATCGGAGTGGGTCGATGGTAAATCTCTGCATACCATATTCTTAGCTAGATCTTTGTAATTGCTACAATACCACATTTACATTGCGAATTTGGGAACTTTTATTTTATCTAAATATGTATATTAATAATAATTATAAAACTCAGTGGACCGACGTGGCTAGCTTGAATCTTGTTTAAATAATTATAGAACTTTATGGACCGCCCGGGCGTCCTTGCTTGCTTGAATATTGTATCAATTAAAGCTGTATTCTTGTCTGTTTGTTTATATTTACAAAAAACACACGGTTTTACAAATTAATTTTCGTACTGAAAATGGACTCATATACAATTTTATTCTAGCATGATTTCTTTATATATTATTCATTCAAATGAAAACTACATTCAATAAATTCAATTTCATATTACATTAAAGAAAATCTATTTTAATAATTAGATAAATTTTAATTGTTTTCGTAATAAAATCATTCTATTTAGAAATATTATTTAAAGTTAATTTAATTAATTCTGAATATATTTTAGATTTAATCTAATTTATCTTTAATTATTAATAGCTGACAGCAGTATTTTTTAAACCGGAACTAATTTTATTTATTTAAGCTATTGGAGTTATTTCGCATTTGATTTTATTAAACTAAGAAGGATGTGATTTATGTGTTATATAGTTGTTTCATTAAAGAGTCTTAGAGAGAGACTATTATAAGTGATGCTTTTTCTTGTGAGAGTTCTTATTAGTAATGATATGAGTCTTAGTGAGAGTTCTTGTCTTATTACATATGATGTTGTATCTTAGAGAGAGAGATGTTGTTGTAATGACATTTTATAACACAGACATATAATAACAATACAATTTACCTTTTTGTAGAAATCACAACACAAAGATGAGCTTTATCCAAAACACATGGTGAATTTATTTAATACGACCGGTCGGGATTTCCTCATTAAGAACTCAAAGTTTCACATCTTAGTTTCTGAAGTAACGTCTCGCTTCAGACGTCCGCCTGTCTCTCTCCCCTGACTGTCTCTCCTGACTGTCTCTCTGACTGTCTCTGACTCTCCCCCCTGCTATATTGAGAACTCCATGCATTCCGGCCACGTGAGCAAAATTCACGTGTCTCAACATGCACGACTTTGCACGTTTTCGACATTGATTTCCCAATAACCTATTTTCCTTGTTTGTTTCCACAAAGGAATTTAACCTACATATCTAATTTATTTAACTCATATTTTATTATCCACATTCTTTTAACAATTGAATAGTTTATTTATTATTTATTTCATCCGAATTAACAATTTACTGGACATTCCATTTAAACCTATTGTTCTTTAAAACTTATGTCCAGGGTTCGATTTCTGCTTTCTCTTATTTCCATTTTAACTAATCTCTCTATTTTTATACTTACATGAACAGGGGACAGCCCTTATCATGTAACATCCCTCCCTTCCATATTTCACAAAAAAAATGTATGCATTTTTAACTTTAGTACATTTTTATTTTTTATTTTTACATCTACACAACCACACGGCTAGAAAGATCAGGCAAAAAAACACAAAAAAAAAAATCTCTTTTAGTCAGCCCTTCACGGCCGATTTCACAATTATTTATTTTTTTTTTTTATAAGATCAGAACCTTTCTGATCTTTGTGGCATTTACTTTTTGGGTGTAGGGTATTCCTATAATTCACATCAGCTATTTTCCAGCCACCCATATGCCGCAGACTAGAGGTTTTCACCTTTCTCGAAATGGACGACTTCCTTCGTCTCAAAAGTGCTCTGATCTCTCTTTCCGCATGGTTAGTCTTATCAAGTATGGCTTTGTTTTTCATTCTATAACTATCTCATACGGGACATACCAAAGCTCATATACTTAAATCTTTGTGGTTGGCTTCAGAAGTTTAAGATATACCTTTTTTTCTCTCATACGGATTCACTCGGATTTCCTTGCTTGGATTTTTGAAACTTCGACGAGGATTTAGAAATATCACCCCTAACTAACTAACACGTTTCGCGCCCAACACCGTAATTGCGCCTAAATTCTATCTAATTGCCCGTTTTGTTTTTTGTGATTTTTCTTTTCTCTCACCAGGGCTTCCAAGATCCAGCAGATATATCCCACATTCATGCGTCTCTAAAAAAAAATACAAGGTTATATCTTTCTTACGTAATCTACGGCATATTTTTGCTTGTCTCTTACTTCATTAAGCTATATGTGATTGCCTCGGGACTACCTCTCATCGGTTTACTGGTCCCCTTAAGAATTTTCGTATTCTTTCCAACGCCTGTTTATTAACTAAGCCAAGACTTACTACTTGCTTGGAGTCGGTACGTGCAACTAGCTTATTTTAAGCACTTAATTAACCAGGTTCCCAAATTTTTCGTATAGGGGCACTTCTTGTGCTTATCAATCCCTACCAAGTCACTTTTCTTGGAGAAAAAATTTTAGGATCTCTAAAAAAAAAACAAAAAAACAACAAAACCAAATGCTAAAACAAAACATCTTTCTTACGGCGTATCACATCTAAAAACTCTCCAAATGCCCGTTTACGTAATTTTAATTCTTGTCCCCCTTCTAAAATTCTAACTGAATCTGTAAGCCAACCATACGTCTTAACTTATTTTCTACTAGATCATTTTAATCTAATGTATATTTATGGATAACTTTGAATTCTTGCTGTGAAAATCATAACATTACATACATAAGACAATTTACAATATTTGTTCAACATCATAAAAACATTTTCAAAAAAAAAAAAAATACCTTAATACATTTAAACATTTTGCAACAGTTATAACTTTTTTTTTTTTTAACAACAACAAAAAAAATCATCTGTAACAAAGAACAATTCAACAGTCTGTCCAAAACAATTGTCCCTTTTTTTTTTCAAAAACAAAATAAATGAACACGCAAAAGCCGAAAAGTTCACTATGAACACAAAATGCATTTCAAAACAATTTACACGCCGTTTCATAGAGAGTACATGCGACCTTTGCAATTCCTGTTTTGATTGACAGATTAAATTCAACAATTCGTCCAAACGATTTCATATTGACACACATTTTCTAATGCACTTCTACAAATTTCAAAACAATAATAGATTACACAATCTCTGCATTCGCGTGTATGTGTGTGTGTGTGTGTGTTTTTTTTTTTAACAGGCCAATTCATTTATCAATGAATTACGTTTGGTGACTTGTTTACTATTTTTTTTTCATTACTACGAATTTCTTTTTACGGCATATCGGCCTTTTCTTCTTTTTCTTTTTAATATTTCTTGTATCTTTTGTTCTCTGTGTGCGTGTATGTTCAAATTTTTTTTTTTTTCATTTTTTTTTTCTTCGCATTTCTGTGATCGTGTAATTTTTTTTCTTTTTCCGTGGTATCATTTATTTATTATTATTTTTTTTTTAATTATGTTGGACCCTTTTAAAACGTTGTGTTTCTTTTTCTTTTTCGAATTCTGTGATCGTGTAATTTTTCTTTTTCCGTGGTATTATTTATTTATTTTTTTTTTTTAAATTATGTTGGACCCTTTTAAAACGTTGTGTTTCTTTTTCTTTTTCTTTTTTTTTTTTCGTGGTATCGACCCCAGGTTCGGTTTCTGCATCGCTGATGCAAAAGGTTCACGAACACCAAATTGATAGTTGTTATATAGTTGTTTCATTAAATAGTCTTAGAGAGAGACTATTATAAGTGATGCTTTTTCTTGTGAGAGTTCTTATTAGTAATGATATGAGTCTTAGTGAGAGTTCTTGTCTTATTACATATGATGTTGTATCTTAGAGAGAGAGATGCTGTTGTAATGACATTTTATAACACAGACATATAATAACAATACAATTTACCTTTTTGTAGAAATCACAACACAAAGATGAGCTTTATCCAAAACACATGGTGAATTTATTTAATACGACCGGTCGGGATTTCCTCATTAAGAACTCAAAGTTTCACATCTTAGTTTCTGAAGTAACGTCTCGCTTCAGACGTCCGCCTGTCTCTCTCCCCTGACTGTCTCTCCTGACTGTCTCTCTGACTGTCTCTGACTCTCCCCCCTGCTATATTGAGAACTCCATGCATTCCGGCCACGTGAGCAAAATTCACGTGTCTCAACATGCACGACTTTGCACGTTTTCGACATTGATTTCCCAATAACCTATTTTCCTTGTTTGTTTCCACAAAGGAATTTAACCTACATATCTAATTTATTTAACTCATATTTTATTATCCACATTCTTTTAACAATTGAATAGTTTATTTATTATTTATTTCATCCGAATTAACAATTTACTGGACATTCCATTTAAACCTATTGTTCTTTAAAACTTATGTCCAGGGTTCGATTTCTGCTTTCTCTTATTTCCATTTTAACTAATCTCTCTATTTTTATACTTACATGAACAGGGGACAGCCCTTATCATGTAACATATGCTTCCAACAGGTGGTCACTTTTTGTAATGAATAAAGGTATTAGGTGTATCTTAAATTTTTTTTTTTTACATTTTCACCCCAAACAAGGCACATTGCCACTTTGGTGTAGGGGGCTACTATCAGGGGCAGCAACTACTGGGGCATTATGTAGGGATTTGGGCAGCAAGATGTCGGTTTACGTTGCACTTGAACTTCTGCATGTCAGTACAGTTAGAGTAGCAGGAACCTGGAATGGAATTCCAGAGTCTAGCGGTTCTGGGGAAGAAACTAATGCAGTAGAAAGATCTTTTACATCTAGGTATCTCTACTGTGGGGGGGGGGATTCAGCTGCCTGTCGGGTTTGTCGAGGGTGTCTACGTCGTGGGGGAACAAGTGTCTGCAGTTCGTCAAAGCATTCACCATTAAAATACTTGTAGAACAAGCAGAGGGATGCAACGTTTCATCGATGGGACAGAGGCTTAAGCTTAGATGCCAGTTCAGGGCCTATCAGATTGGCGACTCTTTTTTGAACCTAGTCTAGGAGCGAGAGACTAGTAGCAGATGCACTAGCCCAAATGTGTCAACAGTACTCCATACATGGGTGAATGGTCGCTTTATAGAGGTACAGGATACTTTCAGGTGTCAGTAGTTTTCTAGCACGGTAGAGAGAGAGCCTACCTTTTTCGCAGCGAGTACATGACTACTCTCTGCGCTCCGCAATATGTTTCAACTGGGCACGGCCGAGTATATGCAGCTAGTACATATATATATATATATATATATATATATATATATATATATATATATATATATATTTGTGTGTGTGTGTGTGTAAAAGTGTTTTGCGTATAGTTTCTATTCATTTTTATTCTTTTTAAAGCTGAAGCTTGATGATTGTTAAGATATAACAACAGAGCATGTATAAAAGAAAAGATTTTTGCTAGATTTTTAAAGTCAAAGATTTTATTCATCTTACCAATCATTTTTTCAACACAGTCGGGGGAGGGGGTTATTGGAAATGAAGTGGGACGATGAAAGCGTACCTTTTCCGCGAGCGCCAGAGGGAGCTCGGCAAATACTCGGCAGATGGCGGCTATCATGCTAGCTTTCGTGTTGTAGGATGTCATGTTGGTGCTCCACGTATAATCAAACGAAGTAGTTTAGCGATTTCAGGTCGGGGAGGGGGCAGTGGGAAAAGGATCCAAAGTCGTAGAACTCTTTTTGAAGCCAATCCTTCGTCTTGTGGGCCGGCAATGAGTCCTGCTGCCACACCCAGAATCTGCCAGCATCAACCTGATAACTACAGAATCACCAAACTCATCAGTTTATCCAGGTACACTTTGGTGTTGACTTTCAAGCCGACTTAGAAGATGTGACGATGCATGATGTGGCTATCACTTAAAATCACACAAAAATCATAACCGTGACCGGAAACTTCGTTGAGCTGTGCCCTCCGTCCAAATTTGCATTTTGAGGGTGCTGGCAATGGTCCTGTTGTCATATCTAGGATCAGTAGAGAACATCTCGCTCATTGAACATTGTGTCACTTTTAGACATGATAGATGGCTCCTATCGCTCTTATGATTTTTCAACAACTGCCCAACTAGTAGATGGTTTTCAACAATAAACGAAAACCGGTTTTCATCAAACGGAAATGGAATCACTTCGTTTTTCTAGTGTGACAATTTTATAATTTTAACTTGTAAATAATACATCGGCTTATAATTTTGTAGTTTTATCATAATATTATGTAAATGGAGAGCTTCTAGAACTGATTGCCTTATGCCAGACTGGTGAGAATACGAATGCAATATGAAACAATACGAAATTGACATTTTCATTAAAATAAGATACGAACACAAGAAGCAACAGTTGAAAAAAGTGAAATAAAGTTGGATTTTGAAGTTCCAACGGCACAGTTCATATATATATATATATATATAATGCTCCTCACCTTGAGTTGGGCATATTGAGAAGTGATACACGGATTACCATTAGCATATAAGCGACGCTTTTTGTGCAAACAAATCGAGCGGAGGTATTTCGGACGATGTCAAAACATCGTTAAATTAACTACTCGCTCAGCAGCCGCCAATAGCATAATGGAGCCTTGACTGCCGTACAGACGGTCGGGTTTCAATCCTGGCTTGAGTTAGTTGCCTGTCTAGCCGAACTGATGAGCTGTGAAACGGCGAAACAGTACTGTATGTGGATGACTATATATATATATATATATATATATATATATATATATATATATATATATATATATATATATGAGGGGTGCGTGTGTAAATGTATAAGGCCAAGAGGTCATTCGAGGGAAAGGGTTAAAGAGTGTACAGTAGATATCTATGCTGATGACACTATGGTAGCACATATCAGACCGTAAACAACCAAGTTCTCTCTGATTCTCTTTCCTCTGATCTTGAGCAAGTGGTACAATGGGGAAACAGGTGGATTGTTACTTTTAATGCATCTAAAACCAAGCTTTTATCTTTACATCATCAACACTCTGATCCCCATCTGGCATCAATTGAAATGAATGGCTCCCGTCTTGAGGAGGCCTCATGTTTTGACAAGCTTATGGGCTTGACCTTTACTCCTGGTCTTAAATTGAACATATACATAAAATCCGTTGCCAAGGCCGCTGGAAAAATGGTGGGATCTTTCTATCGATCCAGTAGATATCTCACTGTTGATGCAATTCTCTATCTATATAAGAGCCAGGTACGTCCAAGGATGGAGTACTGTTACCACATCTGGGCAGGAGTTGCTAAAAAGGACTTATCCTGCCTTGATAGAGTTCAAAATAGACTTCGTAGCCTCGTAGATGTCCTTTTCTCTTCCCTGTAACCTCTTTATCACAGAAGAGATGTTGCGAGTTTGTCTTTGCTTTATCGTTATTTTCATGGCAGGTGCTCGACTGAGCTCCATTCTATGCCCCCCCTCACGAAACTTTCACAAGAAACACCCGTCTGACAGAAAACACCATCACTAGTTTCCCCCACTCTTTATCTGTGCCTAAACCTAAGCGTAGTTTCCCTGAGCAAAGCTTCTTTCTTAGAACTGCACGCCTGTGGAATTGTCTTCCGTTTTTCTGATTTCCAGCTGACTACAACATGGTTGTCTTCAAGTCTAACGTAAACAAATTTTGATGAGCCGTTCCATATAAGTTAAAAAATTTACCGAATCTCCATTACTAACCGTTACTATATTGTCCAATTTCTACTGTACACTCTTTAACCCTTATCCTCGAGTGGTCTTTTGGCCTTGATAAGTGGTGATGCCTATGTAAAAAAAAAGAGATTGGACAATATAGTAATCGTTAATAATGGAAATTCAGTAAATTTGTTAACTTATATAGAACGATTCAGATAAAATTACCGATTTCGTACTAAATCCCTTATTCCGATGCATTTACCGATTCTTATTCTTTATTCATTTGTAAATATTTAGCTTTAATTTTTTTTTATTTTTCTCCGATTACTGTAAAAACATGTTAAATGCGCATACATTTTCCTAAACGTAAAAACACACGTGTGAGTGTGAGCTTTAAATTTTAGCTTTACTGGTCGTTTTAAATCAATAAATATTCATGATTTTATTATAAACTAGCATGGGTACACGGCGTTTACATGAAGTTCCGTTTGAAACACACCTGTATATTAATCATTTTCGTCATGGGCAACGTGGATAACACGACAACAAAAATTAAAGAACGTGTAAAGTACGTGATTCTTTCTCCACCAGATATGTCGGCAGAAGGGCTACAAAGAGAAGAAACTATTCTCCGGATATTGAGCTCTGGAAAGAACACTCCCCCAACAAAAAAAAACTAATTGAAAATAAATCATTACAACTTTTGTTTCAATAAAAATAGCATCGAATGCCCGTGCGATCGCAAAAAAAAAAAAGAAGAAAAAAAGATCTACCAAAAATTAATTCAGAAAACAATTAAATGAAATTTTCGTCATTTTATATTTCTAATGTAATCCCCCCCCCCTAAAAAACATTGAATTTGTCATATTTTGGGGTTTGTCTTGTCTATAAAATTAACAGAATGGTCTCATAAAAATTAATTAAATTTATCATTATTTTATGTTTCAAATGTAATTATCGCTCCCCCACCACCAAAATAAATTGTATTTGTCATGTTTTGCCCCTCCCCCGTCGATCGGCAAACTTGAAAAAATGCTAGAGATGACATGTCTCGTTGAACGCTTTGTGGCCAAAAAGTGGGTGCTCATTTACGTTAAATGTATATAGAAAAGTGATCCCTCACGCTAAAATGTTAATTTTCTTTCTTTTTTTAATTTCTTCTTTCATGTTATTTATAAAGACGGTT
This sequence comes from Euprymna scolopes, assembly GCF_053919585.1. Classification (NCBI taxonomy): domain Eukaryota; kingdom Metazoa; phylum Mollusca; class Cephalopoda; order Sepiida; family Sepiolidae; genus Euprymna; species Euprymna scolopes. The sequence goes on along the minus strand of NC_136499.1, from coordinate 15,005,712 downwards.
TAAACGTATTAGGCCCCCAAAAAGTAGGTGTTAATTTTTTTGTAGGGGTTAAACTACGCTGGGTCACGTCGTAAAAATTGACCATTTTTCATTTAAGATTTTTTTTTAATTACATTTTCACCCTAAACAAGACAAATTGCCACTTTGGTGTAGGGGGCTACTATCAAGGGCACCAACTACTGGGGCACTATGTTGGGATTTGGGCAGCAAGATGTCGGTTCACGTTACACTTGAACTTCTGCATGTCAGTACAGTTAGGGAAGCAGGAACCTGGAATGGAATTCCAGAGTCTGGCGGCTCTGGGGAAGAAACTACTGGAATAGAAAGATCTTTTACAACTAAGGATTTCTACTGCGTGGGGTGGGGTTTAGCTGCCTGTCGGGTTTGTCGAGGGTGTTTACGTCGTGGGGGCACAAGTGTCTGCAGTTCGTCAGAGCATTCACCATTAAAATACTTGTAGAACGGGCAGAGAGATGTAACGTTTCATCGATGGGACATATTAAATAAATTATAAAAAAAATCTGTTTAGCAGTCAATTAAACACACTTGCTATGGTATAATTATTATACTAAATCATGGGCAACACCGATTAAATTTTATAAACCAAAAAGAAAACGAGCAGATAAGGTGTGGGATGATGGATTTTGCTCACATGGAAAATTGGCCCCGTGTCTGACGAACTCTGCCCTCGTGGGGATGCAATTAAATGAGGACATAAGTTGTAATTATTTTTATCTAACTCTATACCCTCCCCCCATTCCCCGGGCATCGACGTTGAAAATAAGGAAAAATGATCTGTTCTGGAGCAGAAGTTTTTCAAAAACAACCTATGAATTATATCGGCGTACTTATAGTTTACATGACCAAAGAAAACTACTGAATACAGTGAAAGAAACGGATAACCCTACAGTAACAAATAGAAAAGGTTACTTTAAAATTAAGAATAAGCGAAAAAAGATTATCTCCGAATTAAAAATAAAAATAACAATTCAGCGTAGAATAATATTTCAAAATGAAAGCAAATCTATTACAGAAAATATTTAATAACGTGTTCTGTTTTAAACAATTTTTTAAAGAATTAAATGATCAAAGTTATTCCCCTTCAGTTTTCTGGTTTGAAAATTAAACGGTTTCAGATTTCAGATAATAATAAGTAAAACTAAGTTAAATTAAATATAAATTGAAATGAAAATAAACTAAATAATTATTTTTTTTAAAATAGTACAGTTGACCGTAGGCTATTATGTTGAATACGTAATATAATCGAGCTAATTTTTTAAATAGATTTAATTTAATGTGATATGCTAATGACCGTAACTCAATCAATGTAGATGAGGTTTGAAGAATGCTATATATAGAAATTACGTATAGAATATAATGTCTCCTTTGACAGAAGTATCCTAACATGGGCTTAATACTTCTTCACCAGGAGAGGTGCACACACATAGCGCCTTCATATTTCTTTGCTCATGACAAACACACACACACACACACACTACTTTATATATATAGATGTTTATGATTTTATTATTAATCCTAGAAGTGGAAGAGTCTGTTTAAAAAATCGATTAGAAAAAAGATAATTAAATGCATCTTTTGGGCATCGGAAAATAGGTACAATTTTTTTCCGATTCCGATATGGATTCTGATACTGATTCCGCCACCCCAAAAAGGTCTAGTTTTTTTCTGATTCCCAATTAATCCTTCCAACGCTAATACGTACACACACACACACACACACACACACACACACATATATATATATATATATATATATATATTATAGGTAAAGAAAGGAAGAAAGAAAATGACTATATAAATACGTCGCATTCCTATTATTTACCTAGCATCTTTTCTCCTCTTCTGATGAGAAGCGTAAGGCTTTGAAATACTATGGTATAAGATGTTCTCACTTACCTCACACCCCAGTTGATAAGAAGGTAACAATATTAGAATAGTTTATTTCTGGTATTATATCCAGAGCAATCTCAATTATTTTTTGTTTCACACGCATAATGACACTATCGGCGTTTCAGAAAAAGTGCTGTTCTAATTTTTAATAAAAGAGGAAAACTTGGCGTCTTCACTTACAAAAATCGACCAGTCTCCTTTCATCTTACCCTTTTTCTCTTCCTCAACGACGTATTTAATACCATTTTCTTTTCCCGTCAAGTTATCTTTTTTATGACATATGGAATGTCATCTGTTTTGTCGCATCACATATTTTTCTTGACTCTTGTTGCATCAATCTTAATAAAAAGCGAACACGAAACAGACGCTTTGAAGCAACTCAACAATGGTAACTGTATAAAAAAACAATGCTTTCATTTGCATTTGTTCTACACCATATGCCGAAATGTCAATAAACATGCCAACTTGAAACGCGCACCGTAAAACACTAAGCGCTACCGTTAAGTCTTTCCACCCATTCTTCGATCCTCATCATTTTTTTTTCGTGTCCAATCTTCACTCTTTCGCATCTTTCCACCCTTTTTTCGGCAATCCTTCCCAAGTTGGGAACCATGTCATTTTGTCGCGTCCTTCTCTTTTTCCCCCCTGTCGAATTCTTCCCTCTTTCAAATTTATTTTCTAAAAAACTTCTTTTCAATCATTTTTGTCAAATCATCTATCTAGTCATCCGCAGGCATAATTCAGAGCTGCTCCACAGGCTTGTATAACAAAACTTCGCTTAATAATCGATAATGTTGCTGTCATCATATATGTGGTTTAGCAAGTTATAATAAAGTACGCCCTGAGGCCATATTTAGGGATGGATTTGAATACAGATCCCCGAACTAACACAGGCTACGTTTTTCCGCACACTTGAGCTGTGCAGCTTACCATTAGAAAGAATGGTATTCTGTTAACTTGCGATGTTCTTTCTGCTAAAACATCCGTTTTCTGATGAGTATCACACGAACTACAAATACGCATCAAGGATGGAGGTTGTTTTGTCCAAGCTTTACTCCTCTAAGTGCACCGTGTTCTGCATATGTGTATGCACATAAACAAGCTAAACTCGTGAAAGATGTGTTTCCTCAGCACACACTGGCTGTTTCTGCTGCGGAGAGGCTATATTTTATCACATCATATACTGTTAAAATCCATGGAAACTAATTGGCAATCACAATTACGATAGCTAAGTTTATACGACAGTACAGCCAATTGAATCAGAAACTCATAGTATCAACGCTAGCATCCTTCAGGATTCCATACCCGGCCACACTCTATTCCTGATCTTCATCAATGATCTCCCAAATCACATTCTTAGATCATTTGTGGACATTTATGCAGACGACACTATAATCTATGGCAACACATCAAAGACTAGCAATTCTCTCTCTTCTGATCTTGAGCATGTAGAGAAATGAGGAAAATGGTGGCTTGTTAATTTTTATGCATCTAAAACCAAGCGTCTCTCTTGTCATTATAATCGCTCTGGCCCGCACTGAAATGAATGGCTCTCGTCTTGGGGAAATACCATATCTTGATAAGCTTCAAGAACTTCATTCCTGATCTGACATGGAACACATACATCAAATCTGTTGCCAAGATCGCTGGAAAAATTGTTGGATCACTCTTTCGTTCCAGTATCTCACTGCTGATGCAATCGTCCATCTGTATAAAAGCCAGGTATGTCCTAAAATGGAATAACGTTTCCACATCTGGGCAGGAGCTGCTCGAAGCATCCTAGCCTGTCTTGATAGTTCAAAAATCGGCTTCAAAACCTTTTTTCCTCACAGAAGAGATGTTGCGAGCATGTCTCTGCTTTATCGTTATTTTCATAGAGAGTGCTCGTTTCAGCTCCAATCTATACTTCCCTTGCCAGACTTTTACAAAAAGGGATATAGATGATGAAGATACTAAAGATAATACCTATAATAGTGGGAGCACTGGGAACAATTCTGAAAAGCTTTGAAAACAGAATGGGAGAAATTGGAATCAGAGGAATGGCTGGAAAGATACAATGAATAACGATAACGAAAACAGCTGAAATATTAAGGAAAACCCTTGAATGCAGAAACTAATACACGTGAGCCACATGAGCGAGACAGACAAACTGCTGCAGAAGCAAAAAGTGAAAAAGCGTTACATGGAAGCAAGAGTATTGAAGCTGTATATCAATAAGTTCTCTATCCTCCCTCCCATTGCCCCATCACCGCCCCCCTAAAAGAGTGATGTCAAAAAATTGAGAAGGGTAAAGGAGGATGGAAAAACCGAGGAGAGAGCACTGATCAGACCTCCGCTGCGCAAGTGCGAAGAGAACTTGGACCTTAGGGAGGCTTATTGCCACTCAAATTCCAGTGGAGACCAATGGCCGCTGTCAGCGAGAAATTAATGATAAACGGCTGTTGCGATAACGCAAAGTCATTTGCGAGTGTTATCGAAAGAGGTGGCCAGTACTGAAAATCTGGGGAGACATGTTGGCACTCAGCTTCCAGGGAAAATCATAAGTTGTCTTCAAGGAGAGAGCCTTGATGACCTGTGTGAAAGCTCCTTGTAAACCAATAATAATAATAATAATAATAATAATAATAATAATAATAATAATAATAATAATAATAATACAAATATTAATAATAACATGAATAATGATAATAATATCATTGTAATAATACCAATAACATAATAATAATATTAGTCTTAATAATAATAGTAATAATAATAACATTATTATTATTATTATTATTATTAATAATAATAATAATAATAATAATAATAATAATAATAATGATAATAATAATATATTTTTTTAAATATGCTGAAATAAAACGCATCAGTCCCCGTTGATACTACACAAAATAGTTGTGAAAGGTCAAGGAGAATGGAAAGACCAACCAGAGAAAGTACTAACTAAACCTACACTAGATAAGTGCAAAGACGACTAGAATTTTAAAGAGGTTCGTTGGCATCAATATTTCGGTACTAGCCAATAGTCTTTCCAAGCAAAAAGTTAATGGTTAATACATTTGCAAAGGTTAACGAAATAGCTTGAGAGAACTGGGAATCTGGAGAGACTTGTTGTCACCCAGACGTGAGAGAATATTACGATTGCGATACCTTAAAGAGTTACATTCCCAATTCCAATTAATCGTCCCAACATATATATATATATATATATATATATATATATATATATATATATATATATATATATATATATATATATTCTCCGTCTCCATTTACATGTTTTCTTCGTGCAACCGAAGGGCAAATCTTCTAGCCAGTATTTTTTAATATCTGTTATGTTTTTAAAGGAGAAATACGCATTGCTGTCTTTATTTGATTTCCTTCGATTCCCCTGTAAACTATTTTCATTGTCCAACCTATTGCAGCATGCTAGACATAGCACATATATTTTTAAACAATCAATTAACTACATTTTCCCAACATATTTTGCTTTTATCTCTTTATCATATTTCCAATTGATTTCTAACCCAAAATACTTTTGACTCTTTTTATAACATATATTCAGTACGTTACTTTTCCACATTAAGCGGAGTTCTTTTCATCTATTCCTACCTTCTTGGCATAATTGCCTGAAGGAAAAGCTTCCCTTAACTAATAAATAAATAAATAAATATATATATATATATATATATATATATATATATATATATATATATATATATATATATATAAGGCTTCCTTCAGTCTTGGCAGACTATGGATACCCACTGTAAGGGTGATTGCACGTAAAAATATTGTGGCAAGAGTTACGCAATCTCCAACCACACCTCTCCTGAGTTGATATTATTAAATACCAGTGGCAAGTAGAGGTTAAGGACGACTGGAAACAATGTCGAGATAAGCGGAAAGCACATACAGCGTCTAGAATTCCCAAATGGTCACCCATCTAGTATTAGCCAGGCTCAACGTTGCTTTCTCCTCACACCACAACTCATTTTTGCAACCCCTCTTTGTATTATTACAGGTCTGAATATTCTCTCTCTTTCAGTTTGTATTTCTCTTCACACCACAACTCTTTTTTGCAACTCCCTCTTTGTCATACATGTCTGAATAATGATAAGATCTGAATATTTTTAATAAAAACTTTCAAATAACTTTTTTAGATTAAATTTTTTAACTTCTTTCGAAATAAAAAAATCTTTACAATTTAATAAGGAACATATTTCATATAAGTTTCATTAAAAATATTCAGTAGATAACGAGAAAAATAGAGATGAACATTTCAAAAGGACTGTATAACTGGTTACGCTCAATAGTAGTCCTCGCCAGCGAAAGTCTTTGTTATTGTTATTCTATTATTATTATTATTATTTAAAACATTTTGTGTCCTGCTCTTTCGCGCAAGGACTAATACATATGTATATATATACATACATATATATATGCATATATATATATATATACAAACATATATATATATGTATATATATATACATATATATGTATATATACATATATATTGTGGTCAGATCATGTCATATGCTACTGGTACCATGTAACCCAGTACTGCCTGCCTCATGGGTGGGTCACGGGCGACTAAACTGGTTCTCCCATCAGACTTGTTGGTGACCCTTTTTCGGGGTCGACGGCCAACTAGCACCGTGCATATTTATGTGTTGGGTGGAGAGGGCTCCCGTAAGTCGTGGTGAAGGCGATTCTAGAAGAAGCAAATCTCTGATTTAAAAACCCATAAAGCAGGACCAGTACCCGCATTAAGCTGGTCTTCAGTTTAATTTATTGCTGGCTGTCTTGCTCTTGCTTGTTGCTGGATCTCAACATTTATCTAAGAGTGACTTAGCTGTAGTACAAATCTAAGACTCTGTAACATCATCTTTTTATAGATACTCCCTCAGGCATTTGAGCTCATGGACTTTAAGTGTCTGAAGGAGTGGCACTCGTCTGATAAGACGTTGCAATCAATCAATAAATCATGTATATATACACACATATATGTACATATATATATATGCAATGAAGTTATCAAAGAATATATCTTTAACATAGCAAACTTAAGAAGCTGAGCACTGTCTAGAGGAGCAATTAAATATATTAAATAATGTTTTGTGTGACTTTTTTTCCTTGGATCTTCACTAATCTCAAATCTACCTTCAAAACTACAAGGATTTACAAGTATTTTACCAAGGCATAATTTTGCATACATCTTTACTCCTTTGGATTTTCAAACACTTGCCATCTAATTTGCTTTTCGCAACCGTTCTGAGGATGTCACTTGAATTTGTATGAATATTTATGAACGTTATTTAAATATTTTTAGGGTTTTACATTTTCCTAGAAAATATATTTTTTCAGAGAGTCGCCAACCTAATAGATCCAGAACAGATATCTAAACTTCAGCCTCTGTCCCATCGATGAAATGTTTTATCCCTCTGCTTGTTTTACAAGTACTTTAATGGTGGATGCTCTGACGAACTATAAGCCCTTATACCTCCCTCGACGTAAAGAAACTCTTGCGGAATGGTAGTCATAACTTCATGTATTTACCCTTTAAGCTCTACTAAATTACTAGGTTTTGTAAAGTAGACTTGCTATTTCAGCCAAACCCAGACTAAAAAGTCGCAGGGCGTTAAGTCAGGACTTCTAGCCAGCCATTTGTGCGAACTGTGACGATCTATCCATCTTCTACGGAATTGGGCATTCAGCTATTCACAGAATATAGTAGAAAAGTGCGGAGGAACTCCATCTTACATACAAATAAAATCTTCAGTTTTTCCCAAGCACTAATAAGCTACGAAACAGGCGCTGTCAAGAACTGAATATTTTAACAAAAAAAAAAAAAATTAAAAACGGTAAGATTGACAACATTTTGAAATTCGGAATATAGACTTTTGTCATTTATTTGTATGTGCTCTGTAGTTACATCGAACTTCATAAATTAAAGAATTGGTATAAATAAAGGTGAAATATAATTGAATAAGCATCTATTCCCCATAAACACACACACACATATGTGTGTGTGTGTACGCATACGTGTGTATGTGCATATGTGTGTGTATATTTCTCTCGTCTTTCATTTTAATTCAGAGAAAGTTCTCAAAAATCAAGGGCCCCCTTACTGGAGCTAACACTCCATTTCTATATGAGGTACATAGATATTAGAATATTCCATTAAATTTCGGTCCTGTATATGGCCTTAAACTATATCCGATGGTGAGGCCCCAGCTTGCGGGCGTTTGGGAGTGTGGAGCCACCCTTTAATTGCCATTGCTCCCAGGTTCGCACTGACCCGGAATGGTAGTACCTGTTAGGGTTCCAACTGTGGGTTAAATAGAAACTGACTTGAAAAAACAAAACAAAAAAAAACAAAGAAATATATTCTATTAAAATATTTTTCTTCAAAGTTGAGAATATAACTTCTTTTTTTTTTTTTTTTTTTTACATTTTCACCCTAAACAAGGCAAATTGCCACTTTGGTGTAGGGGGCTACTATCAGGGGCAGCAACTACTGAGGTACTATGTAGGGATTTGGGCAGCAAGGTGTCGGTTCACGTTACACTTGAACTTCTGCACGTCAGTACTGTTGGGGAAGCAGGGACCTGGAATGGAATTCCAGAGTCTAGCGGTTCTGGGGAAGAAACTATTGGAGTAAAAAGATTTTTTACATCTAGGGATCTCTACAGTGTTGGGGTGGGATTTAGCAGCCTGTCGGGTTTGTTGAGGGTGCTCACGTCGTGGGGGCACAAGTGATTGCAGTTCGTCAGAGCATTCACCACTAAAATACTTGTAGAAAAGGCAGAGGGATGCAACATTTCGTCGATGGGACAGAGGCTGAAGCTTAGATGCCAGTTCAGGGCCTATCAGGTTTGCGACTCTCTTTTGAACCTTGTCAAGGAGCGAGAGACTAGTAGCAGATGCACCAGCCCAGATGTGGCAGCAATACTCCATACATGGGCGAATGGTGGCCTTATAGAGGTACAGGATACTTTCGGGTGTTAGTAGTTTTCTAGCACGGTAGAGAGAGCCCACCTTTCTTGCAGCGGCCCTGGCAATGCCTTCAATGTAATTGTTCCAACTTATGTTTCCTGTGAACGTTAGGCCAAGGAGTCTGAAAGATGGACTCTCGGATAAAGAGTCGTTGGCCATTGCTATGGGAGTTGAGAATATAACTGTCCTCTTTCCAATTGAGCATTTAATATGTTACAATATAACTTTCTTTTGGTTTATTAGTTTTACGGCATTCCAGCACAAACATTCATTGTGTCTGGTGAAGTATCCAGCTTCGTGATAATTATTGAAATCGTATCACTTGGAGAAAGTACACCATTCCTTGTAAAAGCCAATGTAGGTTTGCTATACCGAGCAGATGTTATGTAGATCAAGAATATTGTGTAATTTTGAATATTTAGTCACGGTTTACTTTTAGGGGAAAGTAATTTCTTGCCACGTTGTTCTTTAGAAACTCGATGACACTGTCTAGTTGGCATTCAAGTTCTTCGCCTTGTATGTATGTATATGTACATATCTGCGTATATATGCACGTCCATAAATGTATATGGTTATGCATATACATATATATATGTGTGTATGTGTGTGCGTGTGTGTTTATGGGAAAATATGTTTATTCAATTATATTTCACCTTTTATTTATACCAATCCTTTATTTTATAAAACTACAGAGAATATAACAAATAAGTCTATACACCAGATTTCAAGATGTTGACTATCTTACCGTTTATTTGTTTAAGTACGTTGAAATGCACAATTCTTGACAGCACCTGTTTCGTAGCGCGGAAACTTTCATGCCAATTTCTGAATTTATTTCGCTCTTAACTTATCAGAAGAAAAATAAATTATAAGCATGTAAAAGGAATATGGGCATGATTACAAAATTCGAAAATCGGAGAAAAAAAAAGTTGCAATTATTCTTCAATGTGTATTTTTTTATTACATTTTCACCCCAAACAAGGTACAGTGCCACTTTAATGTAGGGGTTACTATCTGGAAATAATTGCAGGGATAATATGTAGGGAGTTTAGCAGCAAGATGGCTGTTTAAATTATACTTGAACTTCTGCATGTCAGTACAGTCGGGGAAACAGGAACCCGGAAGGGAATTCCAACGTCTAGCAGTTCTGGGGAAGAAACTATTAAAGTAAAGGTTTGTCTAGCATCTGGAGATCTCTACTCTATCTGTGTAGAGGTGGGATTTTTCTGCTTGTTAGGTTTGTCGTGTGTATTTACGTCGAGGGAGTACAAGAGTTTGTAGTTCGTCAGAGCATCTACCATTAAAATACTTGTAAAATAGGCAGAGTCGATAAGACAGTGGCTGTAGCCCAGCTGACAGTACGGGATCAAGTAGGTTGGCAACTCTCTTTTGAACCCTGGCCAGGAGTAAGAGACTAGCAGCAGATGCACCAACCGAAATGTGATAACAATACTCCATACATGGGTGAATTGTGACCTTGTAAAGACACATGATACTTTCAGGCGTAAGTAGCTTTCTATCATGATAGAGAGATCTCACCTTCTTCGCAACAGTGGCGGCAATGCCCTCGATGTATCTGTTCCAACTCATGTTACCTGTGAACGTTAAGCCGAGGAGTGTGAACGAAGTACTTTCAGGTAATGTATCATTAGTCATAGCTATTAGTGGTTGGTAAGGTGTCTTGTAATTATTAAAGGAAACGAGCTTAGTCTTGGCAGCATTGAATGTTGCCATCTAATTTTGTATCCCATTCCACTACAGACCGGAGGTCTTATTCTAGGGTTTTAGCCATTGCCTTAGATATGTGTTCATTCATTTTCCCCTCGTGTCTGTTATAGAGCGTGGTATGATCAGCAAACATACCCATCTCAGAGACAATTTTATCAAGGAGGTCATTTATGAATATCAAGAATAATAAAAGATCAACTGCCGATCCTTGAGGTACACCCGCATTTGGATCACATTGTTTTGATGTATGAGCATCGAGGACAACCTGGATTCTTCTCTTATTTAGGAAAGGTGTAATTATATTAAATATTCGTCCAGTGATACAATCTGATCTGATTTCTCTGAGAAGACTATCGTGTCATACCCTATCAAAAGCTATAGATATATCTAGGACTACTGCCCTACTTTTCCTGCTTTGTTCAGTGTATGGTACATACGTTCAGAGATTACAGTTAGGATATCTGCAGTAGAGCAGGCTTGCCTAAATCCATATTATTAGTCGGGCGGAATTTTAGCAACTGTAAGGTGGTGGACTAGAGCTTAATTAAATATGGACTCAAATATTTTGGCTAAAAGAGGGAGGAGAGTAATAAGGCGATAATTTAATGGGTCAGATCTTTCGCCAGAATTCTTGTAAACTGGAACCACGGCAGCAGTTTTCCAGCAGTCAGGAAAGACAGATTCGTTAAGTTATTTGTTGAAATGTTTGGAGAAGACTGGAGCATTTATTTTAAGGGGAGACGGGATGAGATCGGGTCCACATGCTTTTGAGGTGTCTACGTTTTATTTTTATATCATCCACTTGAGAAGGGGTGATTTTCATATCATCCACTGTGGTGTCTATTCGCAAACGAAAATCAGGGAGGGAGTGGTTTGCTGGATAAAATATAAAGTTAGAGACAAATCGACTGGTAAACAACCTCATTATTGTTGGATAGTGGGGGAATTGCTGGTTGCCTATTATTTATTATACTGTTGTAAATTTTTAAGAAATCACGAGTTCCTAATTTCAGCGCTTCAATTTGTTTTCTTATGATGTCTGTGTACTCTCTTTCTCTTTCTCTCTCTCTCTCTCTCTCTCTCTCTCTCTATCTCTCTCTGTCTCCCAGCTATCGCTATTCCTTTCTTACAATTACTTCTAGCTTCCATGAAGTTTTATTTATTTTTACTGGATTTATGTCGGATAAATCTGCGGTATGTGTCTTGCCTTTGAGTAATGAAAGCTGTATAAAAGTAAACCATTGGAGAGAGTGGCATTTGCTAATAAACTTCCGTGTGTGAACATGTGCTTCAGTTGCCGCTTTGAACAATTCAGCGGTTTAATTTGCGCACTGTTTTGCAGGAAAAGAAAAAATATTTTCTCTAAGGCATCTCTGATGTGATCCCTGTTGCATACCAGTCAGCCTTCTTTAGTACCTCGTCGTTTTGAGCAATGGTTCTTCAGCCTTGAGTCGAGTTTAAGGTGATTTTTACCATTATCAAAGCATGATCAGCAATACCGAATGGGCATGGACAGTCGTTAAACAATCATCGGGAACTGTAGTCAGAAATCGATCTAGAAATGAGACTTATTGATCTTGATGGTCTAGGAAAAGGGTCAGAAAGGTAACGGTCTCTGATAGGAATAACATATGTGTTATGCTACCAGCTGCGTCTGTGTAAGTAAAACATTATATATATATATATATATATATATATATATATATATATATATATATATATATATATATATATATATATATGCATGCGCTTACTAAGGCACAGAAACTATGTGTTATGGTACCAGCTGCCAATTACTGGGGTGGACGTTGAAGTCACCAAATGCATACACTTGCGCGCTAGTATCATGGGACATGCTGTATCTATGCTGTCAGAGAATTGATTGAGTAGGGTACAGTTCTAAACCGAGGGAGAGTGGTACGGAAAGTGTAAGTAGTTTTTTTGGGTTTTGTTTACACGGTGGTCACCACTTATCAAGGCCCGGAAGCCACTCAGGGATAAGGGTTATTGCAAGTACAGTACGTTAGTGTGGAGATTTGATGAAGTGTTTACTTAAGGGGGCGGTTCATTAGGAATTTGTTAACGTTGGACTTGAACACATCCTAGTTGTAGTCAGGTGGGAAGCAGGCAGACGGAACAGAGTTCCACAGGCGTGTAGTTCTAAGAAAGAAGCTTTGTTCATGGAATCCACGTTTTGATTTAGGCACAGATAAAGAGCGGGGGAAATGTTTTACAGTGGATTAAGCTAGACGGGTGTATTTCGTGAAAGATTGGCGAGGAGGGCAGAGATTTGAGTTCAGACGAGCACCTGCCATCGAAATAACAATAAAACAAGGATAGGCTCGCAACGTCTCTTCTGTGGGAGAGAGGTTGCAGGGTAGAGAAAAAGCATCCCCCACTAAGCCACGAAGTCTATTTTGTACTCTGTCAAGGCAGGACATGCCTTTTTTATGCTTTTTTATGCTGTTTTTAGCAGCTCCTGCCCATATATGGCAGCAGTATTCCATCCTTGGACGTACTTGGCTTTTATATAGATAGAGAATTGCATCAGTAGTGAAATATCTTCTGGGGCGGTAGAAGGATCCCACCATCTTTCCAGCGACCTTGGCAACAGACTTGATGTACGTGTTCCATTTCAGATCAGGAGTAAAGGTCAAACCCAGAAGCTTGTCAAAATACGGGGGCTTCACCTAGATGAGAGCCATCCATTTCAGTTGATGCCAGATGGGGATCAGAGCGTTGCTGATGTAAGGATAGGAGTTTTGTTTTAGATGCATTAAAGGTAACCAGCCACGTCTTCCCCACTGAACCACGCGCTCGAGATCAGAGAAGGAATCAGAGAGAACTTTGTCATTTATAGCCTTTGATGTGTTGCCGTAGATGGTCGTGTCATCAGCATAGATGTCAACACATGATTTAAGTATGTGATTTGGGAGGTCATTGATGTAGATCAGGAAGAGAGTTGGGCCCAAGATTGACTCTTGAGGGACTCCAGCATTAATACTGCAGGCTTCTGATTTTTGTCCATCGACCACTACTCTTATGAGCCTATCGGAGAGAAATGATTTAATGATTGAGAAAACATTTCCAGTTATACCGTAGCTGGAAATCCTGTGAAGTAGACCCTTATGCCATACCTTGTCGAAGGCCTTTGATATGCCAAGAGCAATTACCCTAGAAAGGAAGCCTTTGTCAAGAGATTCACGAATCCTGTGAGATATAACCGTTAGCACATCTGCGGTAGATCTTGCAGAACGGAAGCCATATTATGTGTCACTAAGAACATTGTTTCTGCTGAGGTGGTTGACTATTTCTCTATGTAATATGGATTCCAGCAACTTACTCATAACACACAGGAGACTTATTGGTCTGTACTGAGAGGGAGATGACTTATCACCTGAGTTCTTAAATACAGGGCAAACTGATGAGGTTTTCCAGGGAGTCAGAAAGCACTTCTCCTTAAGGCAACGCTTAAACAGCTTCGTAAGTATGGGAGCAAGTTCTGGTTGAAGCTTTTTTAACACTATAATTGGGATGACGTCATGACCAGTTGCTTTACTGGAATCTAGGTTCTTGATTAGCTTGGTGACCTTATGCACAGATATTTGTATGTTACCTAGCGTGTTCTGTGTTATAGGAGGAAATATGGGGAGTTGATGGCCTTCGTCGCATAGGGTAGAATTAGCTGCAAAGTTCTTTGCAAATAGTTTGGCCTTGTCTGATGCTGACGAGATTACCTCTGGTCCATTGATAATGGTTGGGATAGAACGCACACTTCTGTTCAGGATCCTATTTGTTATTTGCAAAAACTGGTGGGAACCAAGCCGCTGATCAGCTACCTTGGATTTAACAGACTGGGCATATAGCTCTCTTGCATTTTTTATTACTCTTTTACAGTGGTTGCTGGCGTTCCTGAAAGCAGCTTTAGTCTCAGTGCATCTATTACGTTGGTAGTTATGGAAAAAGTGATTTCTGTGCGCGATAGCAGCAGCACATTCTGGGGAGAACCATGGCTGGCTGTTAGGTTTTTGTTGGAATTTTTTAGATGGTATGAATTGGTCTATGCCTACAATTAACCATTCGGTCAGATCTGATACTATAGAGGACACATCCTTTTTAAACATGGAATGCAGAGGTAAATCAGATATGAATGTACGGAAGCTATCCCAGTCAGCTATAGAGTATCAGTATACAGGACGGTGGAGGGGTACGTCTGGGGACTTATTACATTTCATTTTTATCTTAACTGATACGACGGAGTGGTCGGAGGATCCTAGAGGAGAATGAACGGAACATGAACATAGCTCAGGGGAAGTTGAGAGAAAAAGGTCTAGGAGGCTTGCATAGTGACCAGTAGTATCGGGCACACGGGTGGGTTCGCGAACGATCTGAGTGAGGTCATAAGCAATGGCAAAATCATGACAAAACCTCCCCTCATCGTCTGTCTTATTTGAATGGGTCAGCCATTCCACGTTATGGACGTTGAAGTCACCACAGATGTGGATGTTAGCCGAGGGATGTGCAGACAGGATGTGGTCTATTTTCTCAGATATGCTCTTAAAGATAGTAACTCCGTTGTTGTGGGGCCGATAGAGGGCAAATATAAATGCAGTGGTGTTAGCAAGTACAACCCGGAAGCACATATAGGTAAAATTAGGATCTTCTCTAGAGATATTCCTGCCACTCGGGAAGCCATCCTTAATGTAGGCACATATTCCATGCCCATGGCGATATTGGGGGTCAGATTTAGCTGTTAAGTTAGAGTATCCGTTAATTATGAACTCATCTAGGGAAGTGGTCGGCCCTATTCCAGTTTCGCTTAGAAATAATATGTCCGATTTCGTCTCCTGTAATTGGGTTTCAACCTCTGGAAGGTTGGACGTAGACCCCTGATGTTGGAGAAGGAGACCTGGTAGTAAGTGTCTACGTTGGAAGATGGGGTTCTAGGTTTATTCAAGTTTTTTTTTCTGGAGATATTTCATGTTGAGGTTTTGGGATTTGTGGAACAGGTCGGCATACTTGGGTAGAGCAGTACAGAGAGGGAAAGTAAGAGAGAAAAAGACAGGAATTTTTTTTGTTGCACATGAAAGGGTAAAGTCGTAACAATTACCCACTAGTATGGCATCGAGAGGCCCACCAGAGACTACTGCATGGTCCAGAATCCATTCACCAAATGGCAATACAGCAGTCCCAGTACTTAGCGCCTGCTGATAGGACAGCCTCCTTAGTGTTTAATCCAAGGTTTGGGTCCCTGACTATCAGGCGGATAACCTCAACCCAGACAAAACGTTTACCTCCAGCACCCTTACTAGTGACATGGCCACAAGGATAGACATAGAGACAGAAAAATTTCTGACATCTCAGGCTACTGTTCACCAAGTACTACCGACCTTTAAGCAGCTTTTTCTTCACCCTTTGTCAGAAAAATCACTCATTGAATGAGGACTGAGGGACAAAAAAGAAGCGAAAGTTACTGGAGCTGCCGATAACACATCCACTGTATTTTCTACTCTCCATTAAAAAAGGGGGGAGGAGAAGAATGGGTACAAGTGAATTATTAATATCTAAGTAGTAAGTCCGGTGCTAAATTATCAATTCAGGACACTTTTGATGATAATCTCCCCTCCCATATTAATGGGTGGAAGTTTTTGTCGTTCTGTGACGTTCTGTTGCAGGTTAAGTCTAAAGCACATAAAGGCCTGTCGTCTGATTCTAGTTTTGATTCTCTAGTCAAGGGGAAAATATTTCGAATATAGACTTCACGTCCGTGCACATGTCTGTCTGAGAAATTACGGCAAAGTGGGAGAAAACCAAGCATAAAGTGGTGAGAGGGGATGAAGGAGTGTAAATTAGTTTCACTTAACGGCAAGATATTAGGGGTGTTTGCTAGGAGAAATGATTTAACATAATCTAAATTCATTCTAAACTCACGGCTATTCGTAAATGTAAGATTACAGGAAGGAGACAGATTGGTTTTGTTTGAGTTTACGCCTAGCTTGATCGTAATTTTTGATTGAACTGTCATTTATTTCATTTAAAAGTTTCCATTTTAGGGTGAGATATGCTGGACAAAGATGTTGTGTAGGATACCAAACATGCAACACAAGTAGACCATCAGCCGACTCTTTATCTAATCTACAGGATTGTGGCCATCTTTGAAAATGTCAAATATTTGTTATAATATAAAGCTGAACGTCTGTGTGTGTCCGTCTGATCACGAATAGGTTCCTATATGGTTAAATATTTTTAAAAAAAAACTGATTACATATAATGATAAAAGATGTATCGAGGATTAGGAATGGGTATGTTTCATCTGGAATAACGATGGTTCATAAAAATTGTGGGGTGTGCCTACGCGCCTGGCCCTCAAAATATGGAAAAAAATGAAAAAAAAATGTTTACAAGGGTTTTTTATATAGATGTACATAATAATACTTAGATAAGTATGTTACCACTTAAATCGAGTGGTATGATAAAATTGTGGGGTCTGCGTTCGCGCCTGTACTCCATGGAAATATGGCACAAACTTTAACAAAGACTTTCATATCTATTTGCGTAAGTATACTTTGATAATTATGTTTCAGTTTGAAGAAATATGGCATAATAAAATTATTGGGCGTTCGTTCGCGCCTGATCTCCATAGAATGTAAATATGTCACAAAGTTTAACAAGGTTTATCGACAGAATATTGTGATAAGTGTTTCAATGTGAACAGGTATTGTATAATAAATTATGGGGTTTATCTATTTTATTTTTACATTCATCAGTTTTGATACCCCTAAATTTGAAGCTATCTCTTTACAACCCTTCCTTTTCATAACCTATCATACTTTCATAAATGAGAGTCCATTTTCTGTAGGCTGTTTTTGAACCCAGTCAACGACGGGTACATTTGCTAGTATATATATATATATATATATATATATATATATATATATATATATATATTGGATGTGATAACTAATGGCTACACATATGCAAACATGTTTCAGTGACCACTCTGCCAGGGGAAATCCATGAGAGTTGGTATTCTTGGCCTGATGAGGTGATTTTCCCTGGCAGGATGGTCACTGAAACATGTTTGCATATATGTAGCCATTAGTTATCACATTCAACATATTTATATTGCTCTGTCTAAACATTGAGCACTCTTTGGTTAACACATTTTGGTTTTGTTTAAATAATACTACCAATAATAACAATAATAATAATAATAATAATATATATATATATATGTGTGTGTGTGTATATATATATATATATATATATATATATATATATATATATATATATATATATATATATATATATACACACACAAAGGCGTAATCATGTTGACACGCTGCCGGCACTCGTCAGATTATTGGATTTAGGCAATGTTTAGCCTGGCTAATACCAATTATGTGACCATTTGGGAATTTTAGACACTGTCAATTCACGCCGCTATCTCGGTATTGTTTTCAATCGTCCTGAAACTCTACTTGCTTTTGGTATTTAAAAACGTCGAATCAAATGAAATGTGTTTGGAGATTGTACAACTCTTGCCGTAAACATTCCACGCGGAAGCATTTTTACAGTGGGTATCCATAGTCTGTCAAGACTGAAGGAAACTACTATATGAATGTGTGTGTGTATATATATATATATATATATATATATATATATATATATATATTGTATTTTATGTACAGAAAGTTGTTAGATGAGACAAGTCATTGGTACCGTCGGTTTCAAGTCCGATACTTAAGACCGTTTAAGATATCCATATATAGCTCTCTTCAGCCAATACTCATCACAAGAGATGAGTATTGGCTGAAGAGAGCTATATATGGATATCTTAAACGGTCCTAAGTATCGGACTTGAAACCGACGGTACCAATGACTTGTCTCATCTAACAACTTTCTGTACACAAAATACGAATAGGTTCCTATATGGTTAACTATTTTAAAACAATGATTACATATAATGATAGAAGATGTATCGAAATACGCTCTTATATTTCGGATTTTCCTTTTAATTGAGCACTCTGTTGGATTTCCTTTTCCAAAAAAACTATATATATATTTTTTCCGCTCTTCTCATACCCCTCCCCTGACATCATTCACTCTTTCATCCCATCATAACGAACATTTCTGTAAAAGTCTGAGGAAGCTACAGACGGCCAAAAATCGGCCGGGTAGCTGAGACAATAATGTAACTTAACAGAAATATACGGTAATAAAAAATAAAACATATATATGTATATGTTTAGATAACTTTATAAAACATTTGAATAACACTGGGCGCAGTGTCATTATTAATTGTTAAAGGCTGTCCTTTTTCTGTAGTTTAACCATATATTAATGAAGGAGAAAATTTTGACTACGAAACTAAATACACTTCTAAAATATTTTTTTCTGTTTTCCTGTTTTTCCTCTTAGCTCTTAAACTTATTTTCCCCTTATTTCGTCTCATTTCTATTTTTAAACATTGAGTTAGCGCTAAGGAGAAAAAAGAAAAGAAATAAAAAATATTTTAGAAGTATATTTTGGTTTCCTTTCTTTGTCAGTTTTTCTTCTTTAATGATATATAGTTAAACTATCAAAGAAAACTCTCGAAAATTAATAATGGCACTGCTCCTAGTGTAATTCAAATGTTATGTATATATATATATATATATATATATATATATATATATATATATATATATATATATATATATATATATATATATTACACAGTGATCACCACAGTGATTCACCCGGAAGCCACTCAGGGATAAGGGTTATTGCAAGTACATTACGTTAGTGTGGAGATTTGATGAAGTGTTTACTTAAGGGGGTGGTTCATTAGGAATTTGTTAACATTGGACTTGAACATATCCAAGTTGTAGTCCGGTGGGAAGCAGGCAGACGGAACAGAGTTCCACAGGCGTGCAGTTATAAGAAAGAAGCTTTGTTCATGGAATCCGCGTTTTGATTTAGGCACAGATATAGAGTGGAGGGAAATTTTCACAGTGGATTCAGCTAGACGGGTGTATATATATATATATATATATATATATATATATATATATATATATATATATATATATATATATATATATATATATATATGGAGGCGGAGAGATATAGAGGCTCGACATTTCATTGCGGGCTTTCTCAAACTCTCTTGATAAAGCACGCATAAGACGGGCGAAACGTCGATTTTATTCATTTTAGTAATCATATATATATATATATATATATATATATATATATATATATATATATATATATATATATTCTAAGAAAGGAACAGGTAGAGAGAGAGGGTGAAAATGAAAGAAAGACAGATCATATATCGATAGATACTAAGAACATGAATGTACAATCATGAGTTTGGCAACGAATCGCAGACAACTTTTTAATAAGTCTAGATTGAAGTTCGAGTCACACATTCGATGAGTCATTAGCGCCTTGTTATGTACGACCGGGGCGATGTGTAAAGCAAGGCGCCATGGCGAAGATCAAAGGCGCTGGCGTGCGTTTGAACTCTGAGACAAACGACTCCAGTTTGCAGCAGTTATTGAAATAAAAAAAGAAACCAGAAATGCTTAATAAGATTAAAACATTTAATTTTCTTTCTTTTTTCCTTTTTTTTTATTTTTGTTTGTTTTACGGATCCTACTTGTTCTTGGGGGCCGGAATATCATCGATTAACGACAGACGTTCCAATAGACACGATAACGAATAAAAAGTATCTTCACAGGATGCACGTATGGCGCCTTTTATGCCTTCGTGACTGCTAAGATAGAAATATAAGATCTACATCCCGCGTTTATTAAATTTACTACAGGAATGGATAAAATGTATGAGCACACGACCACACAGACACACGTAGTGTATATATATATATATATATATATATATATATAGATAGATAGATAGATAGATAGATAGATAGATATATGCACAGTATATATACACATACATACAGACACACTCATATATATATATATATATATATATATATATCTATATATATATATATATATATATATATTAAACGAAATACTGAAATGCCGTAGTATTATCGATCGGAAAACTCCTCCCGGGAAAACTCGTCTCCGGAAAACCCGTACCCGGAAAACTCGTACCCAGAAAGTCACCCCCCCCCCTTTTTACTAGGTAGGAAAACTGGTCCCTTATTGAAGAAATATCGATTGAAAACACATTTTATTACCGTTCTTGAAGGAGATATTCTTTTAAAAAGAGACTATGCACACCCGTAATATTTTTAAAAATTATTTTTAACTCTTGCTTAAAAAACGATAAACTTGATCACGGAGTCAAGATACAAAAAACGAAACCAAATATTTATTTAAAAAATACTCTAGTTTTAACACTTTTTGTGTCATTACCAATGAAACATAAAGAAAGAAAACACGTATTATCAAAAAAAGCAATTATTTTATTTAGAAGAATTAATTCAGTTTAAATAATTCTTGTGTCATTACAAAACAACAAAAAGAAAAAACGGTCTTATGTAATTTTGGGTGCCCGGAAAACTCGTCCCGGGAAAACTCGTCTCGGGAAAACTTGTCTCGGGAAAACTCGTCTCCGGAAAACTCGTCTCGGGAAAACTCGTCCCCTTTCGCTAGGTAGGAAAACTGGTCCCTTATTGAATAAATATCGATTAAAAACACATTTTATGATCGTTCTTGAAGGAGAAATTGTTTTTTTTTAAATAGACTATAGCCTCCCCCATAATATTAAAAAAAAAAATTTTTTTACTTGTTTGATGTTTTTTTTTTTTTAAATAAAATCGATTTTCTAAGTGTCCGTTTTCTACCTAACTGGCTAAATTCTAAGTGGTTTCACTTATTTTAAAGCGTTTATTATGTTCATAAACGAGACCGCATATTTTTTTATATTAATATAAAAAGAATTTACTTATTTACTGTTGTTATAAAAGGGTAAAATCGATTTGGGTTTGTATTACTGTACACATAGATTCGAAAAAATTGTCAAAAAACAAATATATAACAAATAAATGTTATCAAAGGCAAGATAAGTTACTTTCCTACCAAACTGGATATATTTTTCGTGTTTTTATTCAATGTAACATGTTTATTCAGCTCGAAAAACATACAGTGTTTACCGATGTATTGGACAATTAAAAATAGCGGCCGACTCTCTCTTAAACACAGTAAGTTCGGGAATAGGTGTTATAAATAATAAACTAGACAAAATACTATTAAAAAAACACCGAATATATGTCAACCTATGTCACGGTACTATATATTGAGCGAATTTCTAACAGTATTTTGTCTAGTTTATTATTTTTCGAATCTATGTGTACAGTAATACAAACCAAAATTTTAATATTTTTTTAAATATAATTTAGAGAGGGGGGGTTATATCTCCCTCGGAAAAACAACCAACAAAAAATGAAATTAAAAAGATTCTTGATAAACGATAGCGGAGTTTTAAATAAAATTGATTAATAAATTTATTTAGTGATTACTTTTTCTCTGAATGATTGATTTTAGAATTTTGAAGTAAAAATTAAAAAAATTAAAAATGAGTTAACGAGAGATTGTTAGCACATGGCATCTCTCGCGCCAAAAAAATATTTCGCTTTTGATTTATTAGTTAATTTTTGCAAAATTTGACAGGACGACAATAAATGTTGATAATTGATAGAATTATAATTTTAAATAACGCATGAGTGCATTGCATTTGGTATGAGAGAAAACGAAAACATAACAACAAAAAACTATCATAATTAAAAAACCAAAACAAAAAAGTAACGCTCCCAGTTTTTAATTTTTTTGTTTTGTTTTTTTTATTATTGTTTTTATGACTCCAAAAAACATCGTTAAAATAAGAACCAAAAATTTTTTTAATTAACTTTGTATGAACATAATAAACGCTTTAAAATAAGTGAAACTACTAAGAACTTAGCCAGTTAGGTAGAAAAAAAACCCAAAAAAAACATTAAACAAATAAAAATATTTTTTAAAAATATTAGGAGGGGGCTATAGTCTATTTTAAAAAGCAATATCTCCTTCAAGAACGATCATAAAATGTGTTTTCAATCGATATTTATTCAATACGGGACCAGTTTTCCTACCTAGCGAAAGGGGACGAGTTTTCCCGAGACGAGTTTTCCGGAGACGAGTTTTCCCGAGACGAGTTTTCCCGAGACGAGTTTTCCCGGGACGAGTTTTCCTAAATTCGTAATTTTGGTACCGCGCTGAAATAATAACGGTATTATTTCAAAATCCAGGAGGGGAGGGGATCGTTGAAAAGTCATTTCGGGGGCACTTGTGCAGTACTTAAAAATATACAAATTTATTTTCTTTTGGAGGCGGGGGAGACTCATTTTAAAACTATATCTACCTCAATATTTTCTTTAATTTTCGGACATTTTTTGTTCAAAATTATTTACTAAGTAATGTCGAGTGTGACATTACTTGTTATTTCTTTTTAACTAAATAAACTCTTAAAAATAAGTTTAAACACCGAAAACCTACAAAGCTAGGTAGAAAACGAAAACTTAGAAAAATTAATTTAATTTTTTTAAAACAATAAACATGTAAAAATATTTTTTTACATATGGTATGTGCATTTTTACCTAAAAATATACAAATTTATTTTCTTTTGGAGGGGGGGCTCGTTTTAAAACTATATTTACCTTAATATTTTCTTTAATTTTCTATTTTGGAGTAATTATCCTCCTAAAACGTGATCCTCTTATCGGACATTTTTTGTTCATAAGTAACACTCGACATTACTTTCTTTGTTTTTACTAAATAAACTCTTTAAAATAGGTTGAAAGACCAAAAACTTTCAAAGCTATGTAGAAAACGAAAACTTAAAAAAATTAATTTAATTTTTTTTAAAACAATAGTGAACAAATAAAATATTTTTTAAAAATATTATGGGATGTGTATTCTCTTTTAAAGACAATATCTTCTTCAAGAACGATCATAAAATGTGTTTTCAATCGATATTTATTAAATTAGGGACCAGTTTTCCTACCTAACAAAAGGGGGCGAGTTTTTCGGGATCGAGGTTTCCGGGTACGAGTTTTCCGGAGACGAGTTTTTCGGGGACGAGTTTTCCTAAATTCATTATCGATTGTATAATGCTGTAAACCTAAAGGCGATAGAAATATTTGTATCAATTTAAAAAAAAAATTAAAAAAAATAAAAAAAGACAATCCCAAACAGCTAAATAAAAAGTTAATTATGTGAGGTAGAGTAATAATATAATTTATTCAACTATGTTTTTTTTTAATACTATCATTTCAAATTTAATTTGAAACTTATGTGTTAATCAACAACATTTATAATTACCCACATCTGTTTTGCTAATAACATTTCCTCCAATGAGATGAGCTATCTATTGAATATCCTGGATTAAGGAAAAAAATGTAGGAATTATTTGTACTTCTTTGAGAGACAATAATTGTTTTGTAATTCTACATAATTTAAGTAACATATGTGATACTATATGCGTAGAGTGCTGAAGAGGGAAGGAAAAAAAAACTAAAAAATGACAAAAGAAAAAGAAGTAGGTTTAGCGAGTAATAAAAGAACTTCTCAATAGACAATGGATAGGATATTGTTTTCAACGCAGACAAAGAGAAATAAATAAATAACCACGAACTAAAGATTGAAGAATACAAACGACACTTGACGGGGCAGCAGCTGTACGTTTAGTGAGCTGAGGCCTGCACTCTGAGGTGGACAGTTAGAGTTTGAACACCACTGAAGACAGAGCATGGTTTGGACCATATCGAAGGCCCTTTAACAAACAGAAATGAATTAATCACCTCACTGATGAAGACGGCTTCGATTTTAGATATAAATGGGAACCTCAGTATGTAGAGAGTAGTCTCAAACACATCCAGTTTAATGTTATACTTGTGAACCCGTGTGCGTCCTCATTGACAGTCGCCAGTGAGAAAATGTCGATACGGCCATAAGAAGATGAACGAAAAATCCACAGCACATGACGTCTGGTTTGTCGGCAGGACAATGTGGGATTATATATATATATATATATATATATATATATATATATATATATATATATATATATATATATATATAACTTGCCTCCCGAGAGGGCAGTGTAAGACAAGATCGGTTTTTATTGTGAGGAAAATACAGATCCTCAAAAAGGGCACTTTGGATAGGAATAAAAATAAAAATTGTCTCTGTTTAGAAGGCATTCTTTCTACACTTATCGAGGACAGAAAAGGTAAAGTCTAGTATCAGAACAGACACTACACTTTGCTCCCAGCTAAAAAGACCAGACACGAGTAATATATATATATATATATATATATATATATATATATATATATATATATATATATAGTTTGTATTCATAGAGGCGGCAGACTTTACATAGACAACTATATTTTCTTTAATTGCTGATTTGACAACTATCAGTTATTATAAGGGTAGCTTAGTTTTGCAATTCATCATGAAGGAATTTACATCCAAGAGGCATTTGCAAATTTCCAATGATACGATCAGTTTACTGAGAGGAACATTTGCTGGACGAATAATCTCAGGAAATAGACGTATCAACTGGCCCGGTCCCGCTGATAAACCAGACACAATAAACAACTTGAAATACGACGTTCGACGCGTTAATCCCGAAATACGCCATATACATGCTAATCGCGAAGTCACAATTTTGCCTTCAGATGTTGGCGTCTTGAACTTCTTTTTAGTGGTACAACTTTATCGACTGTCGTTTTGAATCCGGTTCTTATTGGTGACATTGTAATCAGTGATAATTCGGTCCAAGACATCGTCATTTTTGGTTTCGTACATATTCAACACTTTCCGACGAACACCCACATTCAACTCTACATACATTTTATTCACTGTTATCCGCTCATCAGCGCCGATGCGAGGATAGAGGTGCACCGTGCATAGGCGTCCGAAACACGCTTTATCTTTCTAATGTCTCTCTATCGTCACTGTGAAATCGATGAACCCATCCCCTAACTGTGCTGAAATCAACTGCACCGGCTTCATAAACGTTCAACAGGCGCCGAGAATGTTGATCGGTTCAACTGAACTACGTTTTACTACTGGAGGTTTTTTTTCCGGGTGAACTTCGCATATTCCCATGTAATGTTTCATCAGGTCACATATTTGTTATGTCTCTGAATGATGCTGCAACGACGTTACTAACTGGCTTCTTATTTTAATTGGCACTTTCATTCCTCATCGTAAGTTTTAATCAAAACCTCATTCTCCTCTATGGATTTGATCTATTTGTGCTTTTGCCATTGTCAATAGTAATCATTACTTCAGTCCGTATCGCCGGATTTCTGAGGCTTCTCGACAATTATACAAAAGAGCTAGTAATGCCTGTAATAGAGTAATGTCTAGCTACTCTTAAAGGATTCGTGACTGTGTCTCCTAATAAAAGTTTAGCTTTCGTAATTTTTAGAGAATCTATAAATGTGTGGTTAATAGTGACAAATCAGCTATTCCTCCTCTGTTTAATGGTTTTAAGGTTAATTAATCTCCTTAAGGCTGATCAATTTGCTTGTCTTTTTGCTGACAATTCTGCTATTCAGCATTTTGGTGCTGGTTTTCCTTTGAACACTTATCAGTGTCTTGATTCTATAATTATCATGCCAAAGGTGATTGCTCGGGTTCTCTCGAATCTTGACTAGTCTAAAATCTTCTGGTCTTAATTCAATTTTTGTTGTCCTTCTTAAACGTTATTCTAGTGAACTTTCCTTTATCATTTCAAATTTATTAAATTACTGCTTATCAAAATCGTTTTATCTTTCTTGTTGAAAGGCGTCCTCTGTTCTCTTTTAAAATGCTGGTGAGCAACCTGATTTACTTTTAGTATTTCCCTTTTGGTCTCCTCGTTGTTCTTAGCAATGTTATTGAAATGTTGAATACCGCATAATCACGTTGACACGCCGGTTCCCGCTGGATCACCGAAGTTAAGCAACGTTGAGCCTGGTCAGTACTAAATGGGTGACCATTTGGGACTTCCAGGTGCTGTATGTACTCTCTGCTTATCTCGGCATTGTTTCCAGTCGTCCTGGCCTTCTTCTTGCCACTGGACCCAAACAGTGTCGATTCAGTAGAGGTGTGTTTAGGGACTGCACGACCCTTGCCTCACAATTACACGCGCAACTGCCCCTATAGGGGTATCCTTTGTCTTTCGAGACTGAACGGAGGCATCGATCGATTAGTGAAACGTTAACGGCAAGGTTGTTTTTTATCTGAGTCTATTTGATGGTCTTTCATTGTTTTTGTTATTGCTGATCTTTAAACAGTTGTAACCGTGCGGATCTGTCGATTTATGGATGATTTAGGAGACACTACGGCCATTGCGCTTGACAGTGTTGCATTCTGGTTTTCTACATAAACTTCAAGTATTGGTGGTAAAGTTCTTAATATTATTACGCCTTTTATTTCTGATCAAAGATTGCGAATTGCGAGTTGCGAGTTGCGATGGTTTCTCTTCCTTCTCTTTTGCCATTAATGCTGATTTTTCTCGCGCCATTATTCGAGGCCCAACTCTATTCTTTCTCTATAGCAAGTATTTTCCAAAGAATATTGTCCAGAAAATTAATATCTATGCTGATGATACCACCTTCTATTCTAGTGTTGCTTCTCTTCCATCTCCATTGAACTAGTTGAAATATGTAGCTGATATAATAAATCGTACAATGTTGCCAAGGTCACTGCAAAAATTGTAGGATCCTTCTACCGCTCTAGAAGATATCTCACTGCTGATGCAATTCCCTATCTATATAAAAGCCAAGTACGTCCAAGGATGGAGTACTGCTGCCACATATGGGTAGGAGCTACTAAAAAACAGCCTATCCTACCTTGACATAGTACAAAATAGACTTCGTAGCTTAGTGGGGGATGCCCTTTTCTCTTCCTTGCAACCTCTCTCCCACAGAAGAGACGTTGCGAGCCTGTCTTTGTTTTATCGTTACTCCCATGGCAAGTGCTCGTCTGAGCTCCAATCTCTGGTTCCTCCTTGCCAATCTTTCATGATAAACACCCGTCTAGCTAAAACCACTGTCAATAATTTACCCAACTCTTTATCTATGCCAAAATCAAAACGTAGACTCCATGAACAAAGATTCTTTCTTAGAAGTGCACGCCTGTGGAACTCTCTGCCGTTTGTCTGTTTCCCACCTGACTACAACTTGGATGTCTTCAAGTCCAACATAAACGAATTCCTGATGAACCGCCCCCTTAAGTAAGACACATTATCAAATCTCCGTAACTAACGATTACTACGATACTATCCCATTGATTACTGTACACGCAATAACCTTATCCCCGAGTAGCTTCCGGGCCTTGATAAGTGGTGACCTCCATGTAAAAAAAAATAATATTAAGTCTTCCAATCGTAGGCGGGCCCTCTTTCTTTTCTGGGATTCTCAGGGGTGGTTCTGCTCTTGATAAAAAAATGACTCTGAAACTTCTTGCATTCCTTTTACATCAAATATTTCTTGAAATACACATATTAAATCCATTTCTTTTTATGCTTCTCATAATGTTAGTTCTCTATATCGTTCTAAACACTTTAGCACAACTGAAGCTATTCTCTATCTCTACAAATCTACTATCAGACCACGGATGGAGTATTGTTGTCATAGTTGGGCTGGTGAATCTCTGTTTAATTTTAGATATGTAATATAATAGTTTTTTTCAAGTTCCTAATATATAGTTTTCCCAGTCTGTAAAATTGTGTCTTTGTTGTATTTTTAGTCACTTACTCATAAATTGTTTACCTTAAAAATCATAGAAAAACACCATATTAAATAACTTACATGGTTCTCTACAACCGACACCCTCACTGTGTATTTTTGGTTCCTACAACCGACACCATCACTGTGTATTTTTTTAAATATAAAAATCTTTTTAATTATGAAAAAAAAAAATAATCCATTTCGATTGATATACATAGATTGAGCAACGATTCAATCAAATGATTAACATATATATGTGTGTGTGTATGTGTGTGTGTGCTCTGATGAGCCCACAACACTTATTCCCCCTTGGACATACATATTTCCGATCAATTCAACAAACAAAATCCCACCTCCTCACTACTGAGGTCCCTAGATGTTGGAAAGTCTGATAGTTTCCCTCGAATTGCTAGGTTTCGGAATGTCCTTCCTGTTTCCCATTTCTCTCACTCTATTGACTTGCAGAAGTTGAAATGTAATGTGGACAGACATCTCAAATAGCAGCCCCTTACGACTAAGTGACAAAACACCTTGTTTGATGTGAAAAAAGCTAACAAAAAAATTACAAAACATGTAAAAAGGCAATACTTTTAGGAACACTACGACACTACAAAAACTCTGGAGAAAATTTCCTAGATCATGAGGTTGTTTGCACGGCGACCGGGAAGGCTAACCTGCTCCCCAGTCGGTTTGCCTCAAACTGAACATTGGGCCCGGCATACCATCGCTGACTTTCTTTTGCGGACAGACGCCACACTAGATGATTTGAGAATCACCCCTTCTCAGGTACATGGTATCATAAAAAACCTAGCCACTTCAAAAGCATTATTTATGTTGTTTATAATGTTATTTGATTATATACATATGTATTATATACGAGTATTGTACTGTATTTTTTACTAATTTTAATGCCGTATCTCGGGGTTCTAATGTATAAACAAATTCTCGTTGAACATTTTCTTAAATAATCAAATTCTTCCTCCATAACCATCATCATTTCCAATCATCACAGTGTTGTCTTATTGACGATTATTTAACTCTTGGTCTGATCCTACACTTGACCATAATAAAAAATTAAACAGCCAATAAGAAAAAAGTTTCATATGCAGAGACTTGACAATTTATTTGGCAACAAGTAGAGTTACATACAAGTATAATCATTTATAATCGCCGCAGCTGGAGACAAGCGTATAAAGGCGCACACGAAATGATTCCCCCACTTTAGCGACCAATATATAGATCGATAATAGTAGCCTTTGGAAAATCGAGTGTCTTATTGGGGGACTTGTTGGTCTTGGCCTCGATGACGCCCCAGATGAAATAGGTCTACTTCCAGGCTTTCTGTATGTGGTCGTCGAGGTTGTATTCGATAATCCACTAGGAATTACGTACGAAATATTTGGCAAGACTGTTCGCAGTCCTGGTGCACCTATTTTTTAGATCACTAGTATCAGTTCCTTATCAAGAATTGAACGCACAACGTTTACACCGAACTCAAATTCGTTTCAATGTTGGATGATTCTATTCTCCTAGAAATTATCTGAATCCTGATGCAATAATTTATCAGTGTGAATAGTAAAACACTCTTATCTCGAGAGTTTATAAATCTTTGATTTCTTCTAATATAACATTTTAAAAGTTAAACAAATAATCAGTTCGCACATTCTCTTGTCATAAAAGCCTACTTGTGCACCAATGAGCGATCAAGTAAGCAGATAAATCTAATAACGTCTCTTTTATACATACATGCGCGGTTGCTGGTCTTCATTCTCCGATCATCGCTTTTCCATGTGTTATCCGTGATCCCCTGTGGTTGTCGATCTTTTGTTTAACCTGAGATAAATTTACTCGTGCATTGAAATATAATCCAGATTTGTTTGGGTTTTAAAGTTTTATTAGGGAGAGAACTTTATTAACGGGGGGAAGGTGACCAATATCTAACTAATTAAATTTATTCTTTCTTAACTTGTTTTTCTTACTTAGTCTTAATGATAGCGACGTACATGCAGAGTCTCAAGGCCAATTCGCTTAGAATGTATCTCGTCTGTACCGCTTCCAAAGATAGACGGACTAGAAACTCTTTGTTTTAACTGTAACAGGTGACGTCATCTCTATGTCATATAATTCGACACTTTCATTGCAAGCGCGTTTTGTCTAGGGAGATAACCTTTGACCACCTTGCTTCAATCACGCTAGCTGCAGATGAGTCTATTTCCGCTTGGCGCCAGGTTATTTTGACATGTACTAATGTAACCCTCGCACAAAATTCATACTAGTCAACACAATCGCAATTTAGTAGTGTATGGTCCTAATATATAACACTGGGGTCATTTTTGTCTTGCCTACAGTCTCTGTTTCGCAGAAGAGACGTCGTTAGTCTTTTCCCACTCTCTCGGTGTTTCTACTTTCGTGCTTGACTGAGCATAAAACTTTGTTTCCCCCCACCTTGAAAGCAAAAACTCATTTTACTTCAACGCTACAAATATAAATTTAAAAAATCTGAGTATTTCATTTTTTTAATCTTTTGTTTCGTACAGTTTTTTTTAGTATTTATTGTTTTTTTTTTGTTCTTTCTCACTTTTACCCCGTCATATGTCCCCCTCTTATAACTTTATTTCCAATTCTAATCGCAAAATTCTTTTTATTTCTAATCTGAATGTTTTCAAAGTCGGTTGTCTTTTAACATTAATTTGTGATAATAATGGCTTTTTCTCCTCTTCTGACGAGAAACATTTAGCTTCGAAATGCTATGGCCCAAAGAGATTTCTCCCTTATCCCTTCTTTCTGTGACCCTTATTCACTTGATAATGTAATAAAGTTTCTATGTATGTATATTTTAAACTTATTCTCTCTATATCTCCCCCTCTCTCTCTCTTTCTCTATCTCTTTCTCTCTCTCTCTTTCTCTCTCTCTTTCTATATATATATATATATATATATATAAGATAGATACATACATACATACATACATGCATACATACATATATAACAGTGACCGTGTTTGTCTGTCTGTTTATTTGTATGAAGAACGGTATCTACCAAACTACAGCGTCAATTTTTGTTTACAAACTTGAACTTTGATATATAGAGGATTTAGCCACCTGGAACAAATTCGATTTGGTTTTTAGCCGGTAAAAATATCTGCTAAGGAGTTAAAATTGAAAGGAATTGCAACTTGGCAGCCGTAAGTTGGCAAAACATGTTATTTTTATGCATTTATGTCTTTAACAGCGTTATTTTTAAACTTTATATGCGTAGGGACTTAGATAAGGTGGTACTGAATAAGACTGAAGCCGTAAATGTTTTGGTTTCGATTTTATCTGATGGCATCCATTCCTTCTTTTGAAACTTTCGTAATTACTACTTAATATTGGGTATGGTGGACGGAAAACTCGTACCCGGAAAACCCATACTCGGAAAAGCTGTACCCGGAAAACCCGTACTCGGAAAACTCGTCCCTTTTTGCTGGGTAGGAAAACTGGTTCCTAATTGAATAAATATCGATTAAAAACACATTTTATGACGGTTATTGAAGAAAATATCGTCTTCAAAAGAGAATACACATACCATAATATTGTTAAAAAAATAAGTTTTACTCTTGTTTTTTTAAAAAAAAAACTTGATCACGGAGTCAAGACACGAAAAACGAAACCATATATATATTTTTAAAAATGCTTTAGTTTTAACACTTTTTGTGTTATTACGAAACAATAATGAAAGAACGAAGACACGTATTATAAAAAAGCAATTATTTTATTTAAAAGAATTAATTCTTGTGTTATTACGAAACAACAAAAAAGAACACACGATACTTATGTATTTTTGGTACCGCTCTGAAATAATAACGTTATTATTTCGAAGGCAATTCTTAATATGGGGAGGGGAAGGTATCGTTTCAAAGTTATTTCGAGGGCACTTATGCAGTATACAGATGGCGGCTATTGTTAGGGGGCGATAGCTCCAATTTTTTCTTGGTCAAATAACGAGGCAAATAAGTAACACACATGATTTTTTTCCGAACAGAAAAATATTTGAAAACCAAAACATTTATTGTATAAAAATGTATCAATTTATAATTGTAAAAACATTTATTGTATAAAAATGTATCAATTTATAATTGTAAAACATTTATTGTATAAAAATGTATCAAAATATAATTGTAAAAACATTTATTTAAAAGTCTGCGTAAGAAAATATAATTTTAATAAAACAAAGTTTATAATAAAAACAACATTGGATTTTTTTGTAAAGTAAAATAACTTTTTTTTCGAACATATAAATGATTTAAATGAATCATTTTTTTCTTTTTAATTAAAGCGACTTTGAAGGGTAAACAACAAATTAATGATTTAAATGTTTTTTGACCGAGAAGCGCCACCTGGCGACAGTTTAGTGAAATGCGCCAAGAAAAGATGGCCGCCGTCCTCATACTGCACAAGTGCCTTTTGTTGTTTCGTGAACACAAAAAGTGTTAAAACTAAATTAATTTTTCGGTACTTCACGGTGTTTTTATTTAATGATTTTTATTTAATGATTTTTATTTAATGATTTTTATTTAATGATTTTTATTTAATGATTGCTCCCTCAAAGCGTTTTCTTTCACTTTCTTTGTATATATTAAAGACTTTATTTTTAATCACGCATGTATTTGTTTTATTTTTTGGGGTTTTTTCTTTGTGTAAATTTGATTAATACTTTTATTCCGTGCTTGTTTTTATTTTATTTTTATTTCATTTTATTATTTTTTCCACTAAATATTATTTTTTTGTTAAATTATTTTTTCATACATATTCAAATAATGCTTTTGCCCTCCACCCCCATTTTTGGTCTCAAATAGACCGTTCAAAAAGTTTTCGTGATTAAATAAACCAAAGAAAACCTTTTACGCAATGCACTTTGAGGAAGCAATCATTAAATAAAAAACCGTTTACGCAGGGTCCGCGGTCCCCGTGAAATACTAAATTTTCAAAAATAAGATATTTGTTTGATTATTTGATTATATAAGAAGTGTTTTTTTTTGTTTGCTTGTTTCGTAATAACACAAGAAATGTTCAAAACTAAAGCAATTTTTTTAATAAATATATGATTTCGTTTTTCGTGACTTGCGTTCGGTTTCGTTACATAATCAACCGTATTCACTTCCGGTAGCTTGTTTTTTTTCCGAGCAGTGATCTTGGACATTACCTAAAAATATATAAATTTATTTTCTTTTGGAAGGGGGGGCTCGTTTTAAAATTATATCTACCCCAGTATTTTCTTTAATTTTCTATTTTTAAGCGATTATCGAGACTCCTAAGACGTGATTATCTCATGTTGGACATTTTTTGTTCAAAAAGTAACACTCGACATTACTTGCTTTTTTTTTGTTTGTTTGTTTTTTACTAAATAAACTCTTTAAAATAAGCTGAATCACCAAAAACATCCGAAGCTAGGTAGAAAACGAACACGTGGAACAATCAATTTATTTTTTTTTTAAACAACAGTAAAATAAGTAAAAATACTTTTTAAAAATATTATGGGATGTGTATTCTCTTTTAAAGAAAATATCTTCCTCAAAAACGGTCATAAAATGTGTTTTCAATCGATATTTATTCAATAAGGGACCAGTTTTCCTACCTAGCAAAAATGGGCGTTTTCTGGTTACGAGTTTTCCTAAATTCATTCGGTACTGCTACTATCACTACTACTACTACTATTACTACCACCACATAATGATCGTCGTCGTCGTCGTCGTCGTCGTCGTCGTCATCATCATCATCATCATCATCATCATCATCATTATTATTATTATTATTATTATTATTATTATTATTATTATTATTATTATTATTATTAAAATCTGGTGCTACACCAAATATGTGGGAAGAGTCAATGAGATTGGAAAACTGAGGATTGAAAGCACTAGCCCGACGTCTGCTGCAAAAAGGACGGAACCTTCGGGAGGCTGAATGTTACTCAAATTTCAAAGGCTGTAAATGACAAAGTTCTCACTGATTCTCTCTCTTCTGATATCGAGCACGTGGTTCAGTGGTGGAAGAGGTGGCTGGTTACCTTTAATGCATCTAAAACCAAGCTCCTATCTTTACATCATCAACGCTCTGATCCCCATCTGGCATCAATTGAAATGGATGGCTCTCGTCTAGGAGAAGTCCCATGTTTTGACAAGCTACTGGGCTTGAACCTTACTCCTGATCTGAAATGGAACACGTACATCAAGTCTGTTGCAAAGGTCGCTGGAAAGATGGTAGGATCCTTCTACCGCTCCAGAAGATATCTTACTACTGATGCAATTCTCTATCTATATAAAAGCCAAGTACGCCCAAGGATGGAATACTGCTGCCATATCTGGACAGCTCCTAAAAACAGCCTATCCTGCCTTGACAGAGTACAAAATAGACTTCGTGGCTTAGTGGGGGAGGCCCTTTTCTCTTCCCTGCAACCTCTCTCCCACAGAAGAGACGTTGCGAGCCTGTCTTTGTTTTATCGTTATTTCCATGGCAGATAATCGTCTGAGCTCCAATCTCTAGTCCCCCCTCGCGAATCCTTTACGAAAAACACCCGACTAGCTGAAACCACTGTCAAAAATTTTCCCCACTCTTTATCTGTGCCTAAACCAAAAGGTAGATTCCATGAACAAAGCTTCTTTCTTAGAACCGCACGACTGTGAAACTCTGTTCCGTCAGCGTGCTTCCCACCTGACTACAACCTGGATGTCTTCAAGTCCAACGTAAACAAATTGCTGATGATCCGCCCCCTTAAGTAGACATTTTTCTTAAACCCCCACACTAACGTACTGTACATACAATAAGCCTTATCCCTGAGTTGCTTCCGGGCCTTGATAAGAGGTGATCACCTTGTAAAAAAAAGGGAAGACCAATGGCCGTGGTCAACAAGAAATCAATGGCAAGCGGCTGTTGCGATAACGCAAATTCAATTACACATGTTATCGAAAGAGGTAGAGGTATTGAAAATTTGTGGAAACTTGTTGTCACTCAGATTCCAGAAAACACAACAAGTTGTTCTCAAAGAGAAATCTTTGATGATCACTGTGCGACTACTCCTACGGAGTAAATAATAACTAATGTTTGAAAAGGTGAGACTGCAGAGCGGACGATAATGATGAAAATAACTGAAATGTTAAGAAAAATACCTGAATACTAAGATGACCCACTTAAATTACAAAACTGACTAAATAGAAACGCAAAAGAGTGAGAAACACACCACGTGATCCTAAAGGAAGTGAAATAGCAAGACATTTTTTAAACTCTGTCCTCACAAAAAGAAAAGCATCAGTTGAGGCTGATACCACAAAACGTAGCCGTAAAGGTCAAGAAAAATGAAAATTCCGAGAACGGAGAGCACTATAAGAGCTAAAACTGGATGAGTGTGAAGAGTAGTTAGGGAGCCCTATTGCCACCAAATACCAATGCAACGAAAAAGCAATAGTAAACACTGTTGTTGAGACAAAGTCGTTTGCAAAGGCAAGAAAAAGAGGTTTAAAATACTGGAAAGTTTAAGAGACTTTCTGTCATCTAGATTTTAGAAGACACTACTCAGTATACCGATTTTGATGAAGACCTGTGTTAGAACACATTGTGAGTATTATTATGTACTCACTAGGAGTAGTCACACGCGCCATCATCAAGATTGCTCTTTGAAAAAACTTGTTGTGTTCCCTGGAGTCTGAGTGACAACAAGTCTCCCCAGATATCCAGTGCTCTCCACCACTTTCGATAACCTTTGCAAAAAAAGTTGCATTATCGCAACAGCCTCTTACCGTTGATTTCTCTTTGGTAGCAACCATTATTCTATCCTAGAATTTGGGTAGCAATAAGCCTTTCCAAGGCCCTAGTCCTCTTTGCGCTCAACCAGCGGAGGTCTGGCTAGTGCTTTCTCTTCTCGGTCCTTCTACCCTCCTAGATCCTCTTCATTATTTGGAGTGGTGCCCGTTTATGGCGACGCTGACACACATACAAAAAATTATTATTATTATTATTATTATTATTATTATTATTATTATTATTATTATTATTAAAACAAATAATAATAATAATAATAATAATAATAATAATAATAATAATAATAATAAGAAGAAGAAGAAGAAGAAGAAGAAGAAGAATTAACAAGAAAGAAAAGTTTTGTCAAATCGTGGATTTTGCTGTTCCAGCTAACGACAGGGTGAATATCAAAGAAAAGGAGAAGCGGAGCAAATACACAGAGCTAGCCAGAGAGCTGAAAGGGATATGAAAGATGAAGAAAATCAGGATAGTACCTATAATAGTAGGAGCACTAGGAACAATTCCGAAAAGTTTTGAAAAATAAATGGCAGAAACTGTAAATCAGATGAATTGCTAGAAAGATACAACGAATTGCAATAATGAAAGCAGCCGAATTATTAAGAAAACGTCTTGAATGCGAAGATTAAATCACGTGAGCGACATGAGCGGGCCAGGCACACTGCTACAGAATCAAAACATGAAGATGCGTTACATGGAACAAAACGTTAAAGCTGCATATCTTGAAGTTCGCTATCTTCTCTCCCATCCCTCCCATTATTCAATCACTACCTCCAAAAATGGTGATACCAAATAGCCGAGAAGGGTTAAGGAGGATGGAATGAACGAGGAGAGAGCATTGATCAGACCTCCGCTGGACAAGCGTAAAAAGAACTGGAATCTTCGGGGAGGCTTATTGCCACTCAAATTCCAGTGGAGACCAATGGCTGCTGCCAGCGAGAAATCAATGATAAGTGACTGTTGCAATAACGCAAATTCATTTGCAAATTTTACCGAAAGAGGTGGAGAGCACTGGACACCTGGGGAGGCTTGTTGTCACTCAGCTTCCAGGGAACACCACAGGTTATTTCAAGGAGAAATCTTTGATGACCTGTGTGAAAGCTTTTTGTGAGCCGTCAATAATAATAATAATAATAATAATAATAATAATAATAATAATAATAATAATAATAATAATAATAATAATAATGTGTTTAGACTGTTCGGGATGAAAGAAGAAAGAAGACTGATTGAGGAATGTGTCGGAGGAGAGCTTAGAAGTGTTCACCACTACTTGGCTAACAGTCATGAAGTGTTACTTACAGCAATAGCGAAAGAGTAAGTACTAGATAAAGATTCATTGGAAAATAAGCAGAAGTACAAGGAAAGAACTGAATCAGAAAAGTTGACTGAGTTGGTAAGAATGAAACTTCGTCGTCAGTTTGAGCGAGATACTAAGGCTCTAAAATTCCATGACTCGTGGAATTTTCTGCCTAAAGGTGACTTGAAAATGGAAACAGAAAAGCTTATATTTGCTGCTCAGGGGCAGACACTAAATATGAATGTAATCAAGAGAAACATCTTTGGGAAGAACTGTTCTGATAAGTGCAGGCTGCGTGGTGTAACTCTTGATTCAGTGTCACACGCTGTTAGTCCCTATTATATACTTTCTCAAAAAGAGTACAATCGTCGCCATGACAAGGTATGTACAAATCTGCACTTGAGTTTGTGCCAAAAGTTTGGAATCCAAATGACGGACAAGTGGTTCACACATCACCCAGAAGTGGTACTGGAAAATGAGGATGCTCAGATTCTCTGGGATTTCATGGTTTACTGTAACTGAGCAATAACTCATAGGAAATAGGATATTGTAGTTGTGAACAAAAAGACTTCAACTTAACAGACAAAAAGAATGAGAAATTACGGAACTTTCAGAAACAGTGGGTGGAAATTGCTTGGTTGTGGTATAAGAAAATTCCATCGTGTCAGTTATCACAGGTGCGCTTGGCTCAATTCCGGATGATCTTGAGAAACAGTTGAACTTCTTGGAAAT
This sequence comes from Euprymna scolopes, assembly GCF_053919585.1. Classification (NCBI taxonomy): domain Eukaryota; kingdom Metazoa; phylum Mollusca; class Cephalopoda; order Sepiida; family Sepiolidae; genus Euprymna; species Euprymna scolopes. Next base: position 14,967,510 of record NC_136499.1, on the reverse strand, counting down.
CAAGTACAACATCACCTTACTCCAGAAGTCAGCTCTGCTTAGCACGGCAACCATCCAGGTGCTTTCCATCTAATTGTCTCGTTGACTAAGCTCACTAGTTTAGTTTAAAGCCAGCTCTCGCGTGAAAAAAAAACGGCGTAAAACACCTCACAACACTGAAGTTAATAATAATAATAATAATAATAATAATAATAATGATAACAACAACAATAATAATAACAATAATAATAACAATAATAACAACAACAACAACAACAACAACAATAATAATAATAATAATAATAATGATAACAACAACAACAATAATAATAATAACAATAATAACAACAACAATAATAATAATAATAATGATAACAACAACAATAATAATAATAATAATAATAATAATGATAACAACAACAATAATAATAACAATAATAATAACAATAATAACAACAACAACAACAACAATAATAATAATAATAATAATAATAATGATAACAACAACAATAATAATAACAATAATAATAACAATAATAACAACAACAACAACAATAATAATAATAATAATAATAATGATAACAACAACAACAATAATAATAATAATAATAGTGATAACAACAACAATAATAATAACAATAATAATAACAATAATAACAACAACAACAACAATAATAATAATAATAACAACAACAATAATAATAATAATAATAATAAGAAGAAGAAGAAGAAGAAGAAGAAGTCCAGTGTCAGTTGGCTTTCTTGTGTTCTTTCGAAAATATTAGTCATGGAAATCTCAAATAGAGTTCGTGTCGTCGTCAGTGTCTCATCGAGGAGGCACCTCCCGAAGAAAAGGAAAATGGAGGAGATAAAAGGGAAGTGGAAAATGGGATTGGAGAGAGGTAGCGTTTGTTTGATGTGGTGAGGCAGGTGGAGAGGTAGACGAGGGTTAATTGGGTGTGGTGGTCGTCGTCATCGCCGTCGCCGTCGTCGTCGTCATCGTCGTGAGTCAGCGAGTTATCCAAAGAGTAAGACAGAAAAAAATTGCATTATCTTTTCTTTTTTTTTCTTTTTTTTTCTGTTGGCCCATCCCTTCCTTTCCACCTCGCAAAGAAAACATCCCACGCGAATGCGCATTTTGCTCACCAAGGTTTCAATGAAAAAAAAAACGGCGTAGGAAGAAGGTGTTGATTGATTAAAATAAAACGGTGGTAGAGAAGGGAGCGTAAAAGTTGTAAGTTGACCAGAACAGGTAGAAACATAACTAGTTAGATTGATAAAATAGAAAGGATAAAACTTAAAAAAAAATGATATCTGCGTTCGTTTACTTGTTTCGTTTATAAACGCCAATATTATATATATTTATATATAAATATATATATATATATATATACATATATATATATATTTATATATATATATATATATATATATATATATATATATATATATATGCCCCATTATATATATTTTTTTTTCTTTTCCTCACCCCGTTTTCCATTTTTTTAGTTGATTGAATTTACGCAATGGTTCACTTCTTTATAATTATTCTAAAATTTTGCCAATCGAATAAAGTTATATATATATATATATATATATATATATATATATATATATATATATATATATATATATATATATATATATATATATATATATATATATATAGTGAATGCATCTCCAACATTAATTGCTACATTGGACACACGACTAATAAATTGTCCAGACGATTGACCTTACACCTTGCCGACACAAGTTCAATTACCCAACACCTAAAACAACATGGCTAGCCACATTCCCAGTTTAGAAAGCTCCTAGTGGAAAATACAAGAATCAATGGATTCAAATGTTAAAAGATTTAAAATATTGGAATCACTTTATATAAAAACTAAACAATTAAAACTAAATTATGTAAAATTTGAAAACATTCTGAAATGCCTTGGTACGTGACCATTCAATAAATGTATATATGTAGACACCAGATGGTTACGTGTATATATATATATATATATATATATATATATATATATATATATATATATATATATATATATATATTGATATGTATTGTACTGTAAAGTCATAAATAATTTTTTAAAAACTGTAAATTCTATACCATATTGCAAATCACACTTTTTAAAACATTGTACATTTATTTTAGCCACGCCATAACATTAAAACTAAAAATAGCGTGGATATATATATACAAGAATAAAAAAGCATTGGAAATGCAAAAGGATATAGGGATGGTATGCCAAAAAGTATACAAACAAGATAGCTATGAATGGCTAGGCACATGGAAATAGAATTGCATCCAAAGTATAGCCCTATAGCTTTTCTCCAATCTTCATTCCGTGCTATCATTACGGTTGTAAAAAGCTATAGGGCTATACTTTGGATGCAATTCTATTTCCATGTGCCTAGCCATTCATAGCTATCTTGTTTGTATACTTTTTGGCATACCATCCCTATATCCTTTTGCATTTTCAATGCTTTTTTATTCTTGTTAATTAGTATTTTTACTTACAGTCTTATTTTTAAACTTACATTCATTATAGTATTGTCTTTTTTAGGAGGCGGCTCATTGCCGCCTCCATTAGTAGCAGGTCGCTTCCTGCTGGGTTTTAGGTCCTTGGGTTTTGGGCCTTAGGAGTTGCCTCTTGGTCCTCCATCGGTTCTATATTACATAGAGAGTGCTACCGCCTCTCTGATAAAACAGTTAGAGTATTATAAAGTTCTAAAATGTTCATACCTTCACTATTAAATTTTTCTTGGTTCATTCTTTGGCGTTTTGGCAAAGATTTGGCAGTTTTCGATATTTATATTTATCATAGTTTGTGCATGAGGCAGCTTTTTCCCCCTCGGGATCCCTGTTATACCGTGCTTTTGAGTCAGCACGTGAGGCAGCCTTCTTTGCCTCAGGATTTGCATGATACTTAATTTTTATTATTTCAGCATTTTTCTTATAGTATTCTTTTTGCTCAGATAATACCTTGACTTTGTTTTTTTCATAGTCTATATTTCTCTGAGCTTTTTTACTACGTGCTGACTTTGGCATTTTTTATTAAATGTAAACATATAACACTTATGTGTATCTTACTATAATATCACTTATCTTATAGCAAGACAACTCTCGTAGAATTGAGATACTGCCCCGTCACCAATAGTTACAGTGTGGAACGGTATATACACCAATAGTGTAGTTGTTATCTTTATATGAAGTCCTAATCAGTGACAGTGTGAGGTTACTTGGTTAATTTATTGTAGTTTATTTTAGAAAACTTACTTGTTTTTATTAGTAGATTGTGTATAATAGCCACAATATCTAGTTATTTTTGTGGCTAGGGCTTGGATTTGGATTCTTTTTGGTCAGCTTCCAGTGAGTTCTTAGAAGATGACTTTCTTGCAGTTTCTTTTGCGGTTAATTTAACTTATTTCCTTTGGCGTTTCGTGAGTTCTTAGAAGAACTGGTCTGATCTACTTTTCTTAGCGAGCAAAGAGATTCAGCTGCATTTAACAATGGCTGCTATAGTGTATTTTTGCGCATGCGTGAGAATTTCAAGTTTCCTCCTTATTTTTCAATAGTTTGACAGTAGTCATGTGTCTTTCTGCCAAGAGCGACAGACGTCAGTGGTAGCCGTGATCGTCTAGAGGTTAGGACCCCACGTTGTGGCCGTGCTAACCTAGGTTCGAATCCTGGTCACAGCATTGACATTTTGTACATATTTTACAGTCCAAAATCTGAAGAATTATTTGTTTTTTATAACATTATTTTTTGACGTCGTACTTGCTGATAGGTTACTCTTATAACAATTTTGATCAACTGAGATAAAGATTTCGTGGTTTCATTAACGCTGGTGGGTTACTGTTTAAAGAAAAAACCGTAACGTTCACCTCAAATATTCAGCGTCCAAGAAATATAGGCCACTGGCAAACTGGAACGTCTGTGAGCATCCGGTGTATTATTTGGAGCTGTCCCTTTTGAGAGAAGTTCCGTGTTCAAAGTGGTCTGTCTACATTGGGTATATAGTGTTTAAAACTTGTTATTACACGTAATCTTATTTAATTATGGAGTTAGCTAAAAAGCGATGGGTCACTGCACTTCTCCGTGTAAAGAGCAGTCGATTGATGCTTGAACTGTTGTTAGAGACCGTTCGTACACCGAGATACATCGTCTCAAAAGAAAGAAGAAAGAAGAAGAAAGAAGAACAATTGGCCATTTTTTTACCCTTTTTTTTTGCTCTCTTTTGACATTTTAACCGACTTCTGACACTCGCTGCATTTGTAAGACGCTTCTCTGTAAGAATATGTGCGTTTTGAAACTTATAAGTTGATTTTAGTTGAGATTTGGATGGTTTTGTTTTGAAGGCGTATATAGGCGTGTACGGGCCATCCCTATATAGAGTGTGCTACCGCCTCTCTGATATATATATATATATATATATATATATATATATATATATATATATATATATATATATATATATATATATATATATATATGAAGACAACGCGCTGCACTAGTTCAAGAAAGTTAAATATAATTTTAACTCAAACATATAAAAAGCATCCAGATTTTAAGCAAACAATAATCAAACCTGCCCGAAGACGACAGTTGAAAAACTCAGTCGAATGTACTTGCAAAAAAAAAAAAATGGACCAAGACGACTATTGAACTTTCTTACAAAGATGCAAACGAGAAACAAGAAGACAATTAGAAAAATTGAAAAACTAGAATGAAAGCTTATTGAGCAAGAACATTCCGTGCTATTTAACAATACTTGTCTGAATATATGTATATACATACATATATATGTGTGTGGGGGGGGTGTTGTATGTGTCTTGATATTCATATACAAAACCGTATTTTCTGTTTATATGAAAAAAAATACAACTTTGTTATATATAGGTCGTGGAATTGCATTCATCCGCTAAAAATCTAGCAAATTTGCATAGTCTTTTAAACATTCAGTTTTTTCGGTTTTCTTATGAGATGGTCCTCTTCAGTTAAACGATTACGTATAATTATATTCATGCAGATATTCTATATGATTTATACTTGACTTCATAGATCAGGCATTGACGTCAAAGGAAAAAATACATCGTCAGCTAAACGTTTTGATCTCGATTCTCGAGGGTTGCACATGGGTCGTTAAATAATTGGGTGCAATATAATATAATATATTAATTAATTAATGAAAATATCAGATTTTAGTGTATTTACAACTGGGTAATTCCGGGTAGCAAGCTGGTATATATATATATATATATATATATATATATATATATATATATATATATATATATATGTTGTGACGATCTTGAGATATGTCAATATAGTATCAATAAAAATAAATTGAATGGTAAATATTCCGAGACGCGAAGGAATTAAAACGACCATGAAAACGACGAGACAGCGAAAAAAAAAAACGATGACATACTTAAAAATACAGAAAAAATATAATCAACGTTCCTATCGCAGACAGTTAACCGTTAAGAATTGAGACGCAAGCAGTTGCAGAAGAGAATCCGAGAAGGGAGGACGTCTAAGCAACTTCGCTGATAAAAAAAAAACAAACAAGAAATATGAAAGAAAACATATGTGGTGTCAGTCTGTCGGTGTGTCTTTTACTCTTTTCATTTGTCAGTTATAAAGATATATCTGACCACTGTAAGAGAACCATTAAATGTCGAAAACTCAGATATCTCGCTAAAGTTTGATAAAAAAATATCTCCCGTAAGAAAAAATTAAAGGGAAAAAGAAGAAATAAAAAAAAACAAACAAAAAATTAAAGAAAACAGACTACGCGAGGTATGAACAAAATAAACAAAAAGGAAAACCAGCAGAAGTATCTCCCTTGTTCTATTATGAAAAAGAGACATTGATGTAAGGGGCGCAACTCTGTGAATATTTCTGTTGTAAATTTGTCTTTCTCTTTTTTTACTGGGAATTTGGTATGCGATGTGTATATATATATATATATATATATATATATATATATATATATATATATATACAAAAGAGAAAGAAAAAGGAAAAAGAGAAGAAAGGTTATGATTTTATGTATATATTATCATCTTTTGAAATTTGTATATACTACCTATTCGTTCTTATATTTTCTTCATTATATATATATATATACATATAAATTAAATAAAATAAAAAGATAAAAAATAATATATATATATATATATATATATATATATATATACATATTGAATCGGTTGTCTTTTCATGTTAAAATATATGCTGAAATTTCTCTGACCTACGATTTCTTACATCAATAGGACAGCCGATTGCTCAATACATCCACTCATTCATCTGACATCTATTTTATAAAACTACAAGCCTAGAGTCCGTGTTTTAAATCGGGAAGATTGGATAATTGTTACCCCCATTTAAAATGCTCTTTTGGTAGAGGAAGTCAACTAAATACGGGCTGGCACGTAGCCTCTTACGTTGTTCCACGCAACCTGAGGAAATTATTTTTTTTATATTAATTTATAAAGATCGGATAACAAAGCTAACCTCAGAAGGGGTACGTCACAGTGTGCGTGCGTGTGTGTGTGGTCACGAATAGGCTCCTATATGGTTGACTATTTTAAAAAACTGATTACATATAATGATAGAAGATGTATCGAGACACAGGAATGGGTATGTTTGATTCTGCAGAACGGCAGTTCATTAAAATTATGGGGTCTGCGTTCGGGCCTGGTCCACAAAATATGGAAATAAAAAATTTAAAAATAAAATAAAAACGTTTACAAGTGTTTTTGATATAGATGTACATGAGAATACTTTGATAAGTATGTTTTAACTTAAATAGGGATGGTATAATAAAATTGTGGAGTCTGCGTTCGCGCTGGCCTCCATAAAATGGAAATAGGCACAAACTTTAATAAAGACCTTTCATATCTATCTGCGTAAGTATACTTTGATAATTATGTTTCAGTTTGAAGAAATATGGTATAATAAAAGTATGGAGTGTTCGTTCGCGCCTGACTATAGAATGGAAATATTTCACAAAGTTTAACAAGGTTTTTTTTTAATATAGATCCACAGAATATTGTGATCAGTGTTTCAGTATGAGCAGGTATGGTATAATAAATTATGGGGTTTATCTATTTTATTTTTACTTTCATCATATTTTGCTTTGGTTTTGATACCCCCAAATTCGAAGCTATCTCTTTACAACCCTTCCTTTTCATAACCTATCATACTTTCATAAATCAGAGTCCATTTTCTGTACACTATTTTTGAACCCAGTCAACGACGGGTACTTTTGCTAGTATATATATATATATATATATATATATATATATATATATATATATATATATGTAAATATACATACATATACATATATATATATGTGTGTGTGTCTGTGTGTGTGTGTCCGTGAGATAAAGATTAAAATAAAAATAATATTTATACAACGACGTATCAAGGTACAGAAAGCTCGACAGGGATGAATCGAGCAAACAATACAAGAAACAATGCTACATTTTTATGTAAGTTTATACACAGACACACACACACACACACACATATATATATATATATATATATATATATATATAATTTAGCTTTTCTTTTCTCTTCTGATGAGAAGCATAAAGGTTCGATATAAAATAAGTTTTCTTTTAAGTTCCTCATAATTTTTCTTGTTGACTACATGATTAAATGAAGTGTATTTTTGTTTTGAACTGCACCAATTGTTTCTATCAGTATATATATATATATATATATATATATATATATATATATATATATATATATATATATATATATATTGTTTCTTTTGTTTTTGCGATACATTTAGAATGAATTCAATTATTTACGAAAGTGCATTTTTACCTAAATACGAGTTGGAAATAATTTTCCCTTTAACCAATTTGGTACCCCCACATTGGGAGCGGCATATCTATTATTTTTAAAATATAATTATCCGCTGACAAGTGTTTTGTCATCTACGACTCATCATGGCTGAATTTAGCGAGATTCGAAATCAGGACCCCACGGTATTGAGCCTTAACCCCTTACCGCTCATCCATCTCGCACAACTGTCTGGATATATCACGATTTACTTACATGTTGTTTGTTTTTGTTTTTGCGATATGTTTTGAATGAATTCAATTATTTACGAAAGTGCATTTTTACCTAAATGCGAGTATATTGTGTATTTAGGCAGCATGTTTTCCTTCAGACAATTATTGGCCAACATATATAATAATCCTTCTCCCCCGTCCCTGAAAATTAACCGCATAATCAACCCTAAAAAAATGATTACTAATATGTACAACCGGGCTCCACTTTTATGATCATAAAGGCAACATTTACACACAAATCTATGGAGTATCTATGGGTTCCGTACTTGGATCCACTTTTAACAACTTTTATATGCCAAACCTGGAGAATAGAATATTTAATACTTTTAAAAGTCCGTCTATTTACGTTAGGTACGTTGACGATATTTTTATTCTGGTTGACAATAATAACGAAATAAAGAAACAAAAGGATCATTTTCAAACACACTCTGTACTTGCCTTCACTTATGAATTACATGCAAACAATATTATTCCATTTCTTGCTATTCTCATCATTTCGCAGTATAAAAAGACTATTGCAACCAATCTCTGTATCTTAAACTTCAAAAGTGAATGTCCATACCGATACAAATCTAATTAATCGAGCCAAATTGATCTTTTCAAATCACAAAAAATATCGCACAGCGAATTAAAAAATATCAAACAGGTCTTAATAAATAACCGATTCCCTGATTACTTAGTCGATAAGCAAATTAAACTAACAGTTAGAAACCTAGACACAAACTAATAATAACCAATTAACAAACACTCACCACATTAATTTATTCTATCGTAGCTAGTTGTGCCACAACTTTAAATGAGATGAAAAGGTACTAATGAGTATAATACATCCATATGGATCTCCAGTCAATAATAATAAAATCGATTTATCATCTACTACAAGAAACTAACAACTGTTAACCTTATAATTAAAAGCAATACTTCCCGGACAACAAAAGCAGTCGACGAAGCCAATGTCTACCAATTCAAATGCCCCTTGGGAGAATGGATCTGCAACAATGAAAAAACAAATAGCTACATTGAATCCAAATGACCAACACATTGTCCAAACTCTGCAATTTTCAGATACAATCTCGATTTGTCAACACCTAAAACAACATGGCTGTTCACATTCCAAATTTAGAAAAATCCTAGTTGGAAAAATGAAAATCAATCCTCCAATATCCAAAAGTAAAACGACTAAAGATGGCTCCAAATATTAAAAAAAAAAATACTGGAGAACTGTATATAAGAGCTAACAAGTCAAAATTTAACAATGTAAATTTAGAAAACAGTAAAAATAATTTGGAAAACAGAAAAAGTGGCTGGATACGTAACCATACAATATATATATATATATATATATATATATATATATATATATATATATATATATATATATATGTGTATGTGTGTGTGTGTGTGTGTATGTATATATATATATATATATATATATATATATATATATATAGTGTAGTAATTTATAAAATATATATGGCGATTAAGCTACACTGAATATTCGGCGTTTCATCCACTCCAGGATTCGTCAGGCTTATGCGCGAATTCTGTGGTTGTTTCTCGTTTTTATATGGTCCTCTTCTATTGAGGATTTTAGTTAGCCAATCAGCTTTCTAGTATCCACGGCGCCCCGTCCTATTAGACAATGGGCATGCATTTTATCGAACAAAGGATCTGTTTTAGAACTAGGTTAGTGGTTTAGGGCAGATCTTTTCCCTTTTTTTTATATATAAATATACATATGTGTACATACATATATGCACATATATAAACATACATATATATATATATATATACATACATCTATGTATGATCGTTTATGTATATTCATGTTTATTTAATTTATTTGTTTGTTTATTTTCTATCGTTTTTGTTGGTTTTAAAGCTATTCTGTATCGCTATCCTAGAGTAAGTTTTATTTTGTGAACACAGTTATTTGCGATTTCTCTTCTACAGTGTAATAGATTTTGGGGTTCTTTAAAGTACAGGATAGCAAATTTTTCATGAAGGCATAATTTACATGGGTCGTCTAAATGCCCACACGTGGTAGCTTGTCTTATTATTTTCCATTCGACTACCGGCGAATGTACGCTTTCTTTGAGTTCCCAGTATTTATTCGCTAGTGTTGTTTTTATACGGTGTTTTTTTATTGTTGAATGTACTTTTGTGGTCATAGTATCGTGTTTTGAAATCTAAGGAACTCATGCCTACGTAATATTTCTTGTTATTCGGGTTTTCTTTCGCAAATATTGTTGCCTGATAAACTACGCTTTTTGTTAGGCATTTATTTTGGACTGGGCAAAGTGTGCGGTGTCTATAATTGCATTTATCTTGTTCGTTATTAGTATTTTTATTTATGGTATGGTTGTTCTTGTCCGGGGTTGGTCTGTTATTATTATTATTATTATTATTATTATTATTATTATTATTATTATTATTATTATTATTATTCTGCTAGTGTTGGTTTTATTTTTATCATGGTGTCTACTTTTTTATTGTTTATTTTGTTGTTGTTTACATTGTTTTTATTTAGTATTTTGTTATTATGTGCTTTAATTATCATCTCTAAATTTTCGCAACACTTTAAGGTATTTTTATTGAAAATTTTGTGTAAGGGGTTGGTTGCAGGAAAGTGTTTTTCAATAAGATCTAGAAATTTCTTGCCAAGTTTTGTTTTTAACATTTGATTGTATGGGGCCGTATAGCAAATTATAGTTCTTTTTCTTCTATTTTTAATTTTATTATAGTTGTTGGTGTTTTGTTGCTTATATTTGATATCGATATTTTTGTATCCACTATTTTTTAGGGCTGTTTCGTAGATATAGGTTGACTTGTTAAATGCATTTTCATCGCTTGAGTTATTACTGAGTCTACTTACGATCGAGTTAGGAATGTGTTTTATAATTGATGGTGGGTGATTGGACTTAGAGTTTACGTAAATTGGAGTAGCGTTATCTTTTAAGTATGGTTCATATGTTTTTTTTTATCTAAGTTTAACGTGACGTCCAGGAAGTTTGTTATTTTTATGTTAGCTGATACGTCCGCTTTTAGACCTAATTTTTTCATTTCCTTGTGTATGATTTTCTTAAAGTTTTCTCCCTTTACTTTGTTGGAGTTTTTTATTATAGCTAGTCCGTCATCTCTATATAGGCCGATATCCGTAGTATCGAATATGCTTGTGAGGGTATATAGAATGAATAATCCCACAAGATCTGATGCCTCTGCAGAGTCTCTAGCACCCATCGCCAAATCAAACGAATTTTTCATTTTAGTTTTTATCCATTGGTTATTGTTATTTATTAGAACTGATTTTCTACATTTTTTAATGATGTTGATTTCTTCCTAGGATATATCAGTGTATGCCTCGGCGAATTCTAGGACAATGTTAAAAAGTTCTTCGGATATCGAGGGATAAAAGTCTATGATGTCAAACTGTATAAACGTACATTTATCTTTGTTTTCTATATTTTTAAACCAGGTGATTGCTTCGGTAGTATTTGCCCGTTGTTTTTTCTAGGTCTTGTTTGATTTGTTTGTTTACTCTAGAAAGTATAGTTTTGCTAATTCTACCTATTTCTGGTTTAGTTGGGTTTATCAGGCGGGTGCTGGGATTATTATTAAAGTCCCATTTGTGGTCTTTAAGTAGAATGTATGCCTCTCTAGGTTTCAATTTGCCAACTTTGTCGCTAATTTTTAGTTTGTCGTTAATTTGTTTACTGTCAGTATTTATTATATCTATGTAGTCGCATTCTTTTGTGTCTAGTTTTCGGTAATGTTTTCTGTGATTAGTTTGTTATATTCTTGCTTATCTATTTTATAAACGTTTCTGACTTTATCTGCTTTTACAAAGATTTTATTAGAGTTGCTTATGTTTCTAACGATTTTGTGTAGTTTACGTTGGAAATTGTTAGGTTGATTGTGGAATTCTAAGTTTTTAATTACGTTTAAAAGGTCATTTTCAAAGTGTATCAAAAGGTCTACTGTTTTCGCATTTTTACGGGTTTTAAAACCATGAGATTCTTTTTTGGTTACGTTTTCATTTTTAAGGAGGAAATTTGCTCGCCATTGCATTTGGCGCATTAGTTCATCTGTTTTTTTTTTTTTGATTAATTTAATAATATAGCTATGCTTGCTGGATGTGGGGATGTTTTTAGCGATGTTTCGAAATTAACTCTTTCCATATCTATTTTTAATGTGGTGAAATAAATTCTTTTGAGAGTGCTCGACTGTTTCAGGAGCTATGTATAACTACTTCATTTACTCACATAAAATTAATATACGAAAGTATAGATTTATGCGTAAACTTTAAGTATTTACTTCAAAAGTGCTCGATACGTAGGTAGAGCTAGTTAGTAATTTATACAATATATATGGCGATTAAGCTACACTGAATATTCTCAACAGAAGAGTACCATATAAAAACGAGAAACAACCACAGAATTCGCGCATAAGCCTGACGAATCCTGGAGTGGATGAAACGCCGAATATTCAGTGTAGCTTAATCGCCATATATATTTCATAAATTACTAACTAGCTCTACCTACGTATCGAGCACTGTTGAAGTAAATACTTAAAGTTTACGCATAAATCTATACTTTCGTATATTAATTTTATGTGAGTAAATGAAGTAGTTATATATATGGAAATGGGTTGATAGCATCAAAAAGTGTATTTCATTGCTAGTTACAATTGTTTCAAGACCATTTGGACAAATTCAAACAATATGTTGTTTGAACATTTTCACAAGAACAACCTTTCTTCAGACTTATTAAATAAAAACACTTTAACAATGAAGCATTAAGGAAAAAGAACATTTCCTTCATTAGGAAAGGAAAACAAGCAGGAACACTTTACCTCTGTCGCATCCTTTGTAAAGTATTTTTTTGTATAATGCATAATGTAGATTTGTGTGTGTATATATATATAGATATATATATATGTGTGTGTGTGTGTGTGTGTGTGTTGGTGCAAAAATAATGTCGTTTTTGACCTTCAACTTCAAAAGATCATAACTCCTTTCATAATAAACTAATCGAAATAAGAATCATTAGAATCAACACATTTTTGCCAACGAAAAACAAGTTTATCCCATTATCATAGAAATCCGGTGTTCTGGAAGTGATTACCTCATTGAAGGCCGATTCAGTGTCATCATGGCTTTTGAAGCATTTTTTTGCACAGGAAGTTGTCGAGATGATTGAAAAAGTGATAATCGGTTGGCGAGAGGTCCGGTGAATACGGCAGAGTTTTTAGCCCAATTCGTTCAGATACTGCAGGGTCAGTTGAGCAACATGCGGGCGAGTGTTGTCATGCAGGAGAATCGGACCCTTCATATTGACCAATCTCGGGAACATACGTTGAAGCTTTTGTTGTATTTCGTCAATTTGTCGGTAGTACTTCGCCGTAATCGCTTCGCTCGGATCCAAGAACCTGTGATGGATAAGACCGCCCGCAGACAACAAAACAGTCACCATTTTTTTTGTGTGTGTGTGTGCAATTTCGGCTTCGGGAAGTGTTATGGGGCATCGACAACGGACAACGCCACGTTGATGATATGCAGTACATCGAAACCCACTTTGGGTCTGGCGTTGTCCGTCGTCAATGCAATTGCTCGATTCTATCTAATTCTGGGTTCTAGCTTTATCGTGAAAGGTGTATGTGAACGGATATTTATATATCTATCTATAATCTCCTCTTAATGTCTAATATATATATATATATATATATATATATATATAAATATATATATATATATATATATATATATATATATATATATATATATATATATATATATATGAAAGCACGTCTGATTAAACACGACAGAGTTATTCTTTTCCGATTTTTCTGGATATCTTTTCAATTTGCCGAGCGGTCTTTTTTTTATTTCAGCTGATATATTGTATAAAATAGTGCCCAACAGTTGTTGCTCAGCCATATTCTTCTCAATCGCTTTCAATCAGTGCATCCGATCGTCGTCAGAGGCGATTGTTGTTGTTATCGTTTTTGTTTTTTTCTTGTTTTTTTTTAGACTTGGTGTATTTATAGTTTTGTTTTATTTTTTCTGTTTTTTTAAGGGTTAAAAAGGTGGGTGCAGAAGGGTTGGGGACGAATTATTTTATTTTTATTTTCATTTTTTTTTATTTTATACTTTCTTTATTTAGTTTCTTGTTTGTTATTAAATATGGTTAGTATATTTTCCTGGTGTTTAATTAGATCCGGTTAAAAAGGGACTATAGTTTGTTTTTTGTTTGTTTGTTTTTTATTAGTATGGCTTTTAGTAATTTTAGTCGTCGTGCGTAATTGTTAAGGTATCGAATTATAGTATTGTTAGTTCAGATATTTCTAATGTAAGACGACAGTAGTTTTTTATCATGGGATGCTAGGTGTCGTTTTATGGTGCTATTGTAAGCTAAATGATAGGTTAGTTGTCGGGAGGACGTTGTTGTGGTGTGGCCTATGTATGCGTTGCATGAGTTTTTAGAGTAGGTTTAAAAACATTCTTCGAAGTGGCAAATACATCCATATACTACATTAGTTGTGTTTAGTGTGGTGTTAGTATTATTATTGTTGTTCTTAATTATTAAATTGGAGGTTTTAAATTTAGTAAAATATATTATTAGTTTATTTTTTGTTTGTTTGTTTTTTCTAATCAGTGGGTCTGCTTATCTTTTAATTAGTCTTGTTATTATTTTTTCGTCTGTTTTGTAGTTAATGTTTAGTTGGTTTTTATAGTCTACTTTGATGATGTCGGTTTTGTTAGGGTTATAGTTTATGCTTTTATTGTGAACTGAGTTTAATAGAGTTTTATGTGGTCATCGACAATTTTATTGGGAAAATTATTGTTAATTAGGGTTTGTTTTATGTTTGTAAGTCCTTTGTAAAATATTTGTCGGGCGGTGAATCAAATTTGTTATAAGGGCAGTTTTATATTTTTCTGAGCATTCGCTATGGTAATTTAAGAGTATTGCATCATTGTTGGTAAGTTGTTTATATGTTGAGGTTATGTATTTAATGGAAATGTTTGAATCTACTAATACGTCAAGAAATGGTATTTTGTTAATTATGTTTGGTTTGTGTGTAAATTTGAGGATGGGATGTGTTTTTTGTATGAATTCGGCTGCAATGAATATGTCGTCAACATACCGGACATAGATAGTGGGTTTATGTTTTTAATCTGATAAGATTTTGTTTTCGAGGTGGGTCATGTAGTAATTAAGGTATATAGGACCTAGGGGTGATCCCATTAAGACGCCATCTATTTGGATGTATGTAATCCCATTAGGTTCAATTAAGGGAACTTGTGTGGTGCATTTTAACAGTAATTTTTCGAGGGTTTGGGATTTTATAGCTGGAGGGGGTATCGTGTTGTGGTTGTATACTTGACTAAGGATTATTTTAATTGTGTCATTGACAGGGACGTTAGTAAAGTAGGTTTCGGCGTCGTGGGATGCGGTTATGCATTTGTGAGAGAAGTTTAATTTTAGAAGGTCGATGAAGTTGGTGGTAGATTTTATGCAGTATTTACTAGGTCTGTAAGGTTGGATAATGTTATTGATATTTTTAGCGATATCATATACTGGGGTGAAGATTTGAGAGATTATGGGTCTTAGAGGGTATGTTGTTTTGTGAGTTTTAATTTTCCCGTATATGTAGCCGGGTTTATAGTCTCCTATTATTTTTCTAAGTGTTATTCTTCCGAGTTCAATGTTATTTTCTGTTATAATTTGGTTAATTTGTTTTTTAGTTGTTCTTTAGGATTTTTGTGAGTTGTTTAAATTTGATTTTTATTGCAGAGAATGTTGTAGTCGGTTTTCCTTAAGATTGTGTACATATTGAATTTGTCGGCCATTCGTATAGTGATGTCGGTATTGTTGTAGAGTTCTTTGGCTGTTTCTTGTAGTTTTAGGGTTAGCATGGTGTTAAGTTGTCTGCGTTTGTATCAATTTTTATATTCTTCGGCTTTTAAGAGATCTTTGCGGCTGGAGTGTGTGGAGATTTTATTTTGCTTTTTTTAGGTCTTGGATTTATTGAGTATTTCGATTTCACATAGTTTAATGTTTTCGCCGTAATTCTTACAGAGGTGGCAGTTGGGTCCAAGGTTAGGGAATTGTTTTTGTTGTTTGCTAAGAATTAAATAGATAGGTTTGCTAAGAATTAAATAGATAGGTTTAAGTATTGTTCTTTAGTGTTGGGAAGATAGATGTGTCCTTTGTATAGTCAGGTCAGTTTTTGTTGTAGTTTTATTTTGTGTTGGGTTTGGTCAAGGTCCATTAAAAACTATACACTAAGTCTAAAAGAAAAAGAAAATGATAACAACAACAACAATAACTCCTGACGACGATCGGATCCACCAACAGAAAGCGCTTGAGAAGAATATGGCTGAACAACAACTGCTGGGTGCCGTTATATACAACATACCAGCTGAAATAAAAAAGATATCCAGAAATTCCAGAAAAAACGGAAAAAAGTATAACTCGGTCGTGTTCAATCAGATTTGCTTGAATAATGATTTGCTGTCCATATATATATATATATGTTTATATATATATATATATATATATATATATAAACATATATACATAAACATATATATACATATATACATATATATACATATATATATATATATATATATATATATATATATATATATATACAGGCATTATTCCAACACCATGTTGTTGAATATTCTACCTGGCTGCCAACTGTGATAGCCCGTCGAAAATGGCATTAATATATGCTTAATGTCCTTCCAATTATGTAGTAGTTGCTGTTGTTAGAACCTTTTCTTCCGCTTTCTTATCCAGTGTATTGTATATGCGTTCAGAGATGACGGTTAGAATATCCGCAATTGAACGGGCTTTCTTAAATGCAGACTATTAGTCAGGAAGAAGTCTAGCTTTTATTGATTTAGTGGACTAATGCTTGACTAATGCCTGGTTGATTAACAAATCAATGATTTTTGCGAAGACAGAAAATAGATTGATGGAGCGATAATTGAGCTGACAAGTTCCTTTAACAGAGGAAAGTTTCCAACTATCAAAAATGCAAGACAAAGACTTCAGTGAAGTAGGGAAGATTCTAATTCTTCATTTGTGCGGGGGGGGTCTATCTATGAGGTTTCCTCAATAGGTTTCCAGATTTTTTTTGTACACGCATTTTAAATTGTCATAGACTCTTGAAAATTCAATACGTTATTGCTCTTCATCTTGTAAGATGACTGTACATTTTTTATGATTTAAGGTTAACATTAATAACTACAGCAGGAATTGAAATACACTCTACTAAAGCCTGATTGTCACAGCTGGTGAATTTTAAAAAGCAATCTGGACGTGAAGACACTTACGAAAAAAGTTATGCAATAAAATTCGGTTGTAAACTTAGAAAAAATGCCTGAGACAGAAACGTGTGGAATGCTTCAGACTACTTTTTGAACATCTTGCATGAATCGAGCATCAGTTTTTGATTGGCATAAGAGATTACAGGAAGGTAGGAAATCTTTGAGGGATGATGAGATGTCTGGGACAAGTACGGAAATCAGAACACCTCAGTTGATTGTCTACATAAATAATTTCATGGATAAGAACTGTGACTATAGACAATAAGTGTACAGTTTGATGTCAATGTGGGGACTGTACACACAGTTATTTGCGAGGATCTTAACATGAGGCAAATTTGTGCGAAGTTTGTCTCGAAGTGTTATATGGAAAAGGGGTGTCCCCTTTCCATGTAAATAAGAAGAATATTATATAAGTGAAAATGAGATTAGGATAAGCCTAGAATCGAACCCTTTAGTCTATTGTTAAATCCTAATAGAATAGTCAAATATTGTTTACATCGGAAAAAAGAGCTGATATTCCATTCTTTTAGAAATCTGAATATTAAATACGTCAGTAAAAGAATGAACAATACAAATTAAATTATATTGTTTAAAATAGGCTAGATCAGAATTGAGGATTCTTTTGTTGTCGAAAGTGTATTGGACAAACATATGTAAAGCCACGTGAAATTGGTCACGTTTGAAAAACACACTTCTAATGTCATAGACCAGTTGAATTTCTGACGTCATCGACCGGCCGATCAGATGAATAAAGAAGTCATCATTGTGTTGTAACTGTTGTCTTGCGTCATCATTCATCATGAACGAAAGGTAATTGTGCTTATCATCTTATAATGAACATTGTGTAACCCTTCGAGGATTATGTATTTCCCCTTCTCTGTGTTAAGAACTGTACATCATATCAGCCTCTCCTCTAATATGTGTTAAAAGAACTGTATATAAATGTCTTCTCTCCCTCATCATCACTATCGTTATGTCTGGTATTACATGTACCCGTTATAAGTCCCCAATATGAACCCACCGTCATCTTTAAAATTGAGCGCCTTGCTATTCAACAGAAGGTGCTCAGAGAAGATCACAGATATTTGACCAAAATGTGCATCAAGACGATTGCTCATCCTCCCTATATTGTGTAAGAGGGGTGAGATATTGTCTGTGGCGTGTATATTTCATTACGTGTATATTTTATACGAGTCTGTGCATGATATGTATATATGTTATGGGGTCGTGTGTCTCTTTATCTGAGTCTATGTATGTAATTGTGATACGTCACGTGCTTATATACGGCCGTTTTAATAATGTCTTCTCATCTAAGTTTGTATGTATGTGTGTATAACCAAACGTTGACATACCTTTTTTATGACTTTTGGCTTCATCGCTTGTAGCTGAAAAGGGAACCACATGCACAAAATAAAACAAGTCCGAGGTTTCCTTTAATTAATGCTTGGTTTTATTATTTCTGAATCTTGGCGGCTCCCTTTCTTAACTCTTTTTGCGTTTCTTTCTCGAACGCATCTTTGCGCCAATCTCGATGCACCTGCTCCATGCGAAAGAAAAGGTATTTTCCTCTTTTTCTTTCGTGCTCTCTCTTTCTCTTTCTTTCCTTCTTTTTTCTTTCTTTCCATGTTCTCTCTCACACATACCCGATTGACCTATTCCAAGTGCTATCGACGACCCTAGCTACCGAGTTTGATGTACATCAGAGACTTAACGCTTGATTTTTTTTTGCACTAACTATCCTTCACAGCAATTTTCAACATGCTGGCGTAACATAGAATAAATTACATAACACCTATAGTTCAGACTAGAGTTTCATGTGTCAAAAAATTGAAGGCACCTCCTATTATGATGACTGAACTCATGCATTCATGACCTGCAATTTCATCTCTCTGTTACAGATATTGACGGTATGATACTCTAAGAAAGAAATCTCTGTCATGGATGTGCGTCAGAAGCAGAGATGTGTCTTGAATTCCTGGCTAAAATGCATTGGGAATGGTGGTAACTATCTAAAATAAACATGTTCTGGAGCGCAAAAAATCGCTCGTTTTTACGGTCATACTCTCATCTTCGTAGCTCTTTAAAGTTTTGAGTAAAAAAAATAGTAAGTTTAAATTTTTCGAACCACACTCATATAGAAAACGCGCGCTCCGGACACCCATGAGCAGCCATCGTTATCTTTGCAAAAATGCATTGAGGCTGGTGGTGACTATGTAGAGAAATAGAGTGTGGCAAACAAATCGATTATGTTAATGGTTCCACTCCCGTCTTCGTCGCTCTTCAACTTTTTAGACAAAAATAGAAGGCTTTACTTTTTGAGGGAAAATTGGTAACGTCTTTGTTGCTGACATTGTAAGTCTAAATTTGCACTAATCACGCAACCCACATCAATTTAGACTTACGGCAACTGTCAACAACACCAGACCTGTACCTTTCTTTTCCACCAGAAACTGACTCCTTGGGTTAATGTCAGAAAAGGAAATGAAGAGAAGAAATAACACTAAGTCTTCCTTCACGAATATGTTGTTTTAGCAACAAATTTTAGAATAAAAAAATGATTATTTATGATTTAATAAAACCAATTTATAAAGCATTTGTTTTTTTTTGGGGGGGGGGCTCTTTTTCAAATTAAAAATACTAGGGTTTAATTAAACGACCAACTACAAGATTTGCTGATCGACAGGAGCGCCTCAAATTCTGTCACGACTATGACAGCTTTCCGGGTCAGAAACAAAAACTAAAATAGAATAAAATATATTAGTGACAGTCATATCAAGAGAAAACTAACGAAAATATGAACCTGTTCGAATTGAGAAAAATGTGTCAGTTGGATGACTATTTGGGTGTGACTTTGAAAATTCACCAGTAATAATTTTATAAAGATATAGTTTGGTCTAATCAAGTATTTTTATTGCATTTTCATCACAAATATAGCAGAGTACCAATATGATTTAGGCGTTATTATTAAGGACATAATTTAGAGAGATACTATGTAGGGAGTTGAGCAGCAAGATTTTTGTTTATATTACACTTGAACATTTGCATGTCAGTACAGTCAGGAAAGCAGGAACCCAGAAGGCAATTCGAAAGTCCAACAGTCCTAGGAAAGAAACTATTAGAGTAGAACACTTTCTGGCATCTGGGGATTTCTATTGTGTAGGGGTGGGATTTTGCAGCTTGTCGAGTTTGTCGGGGCTATTCACGTAAAAGGGGTACAAGGGCCCGTAGTTCGTCGGAGCATCTACCATTGAAATACTTGTAAAACAGGCAGAGGGGTGCAGTATTACGTCAATAAGCCAAGCTGACAGTGCGGACCTATTATGTTGGTGACTCTATTTTGAACCGTGTAAGAGTGAGAGACTAGTAGCAGATATGCAAGCCAAATGCTAGCCTAAATGTTGAGTGTATTTCCCCATATTCTAATAGTATAGTAAATGATGTAGCTGTTTCTATCCTGGGTTATAAGCTTTATTTAATGTCAAACGTGTGTCAACATACACTAATACACACATACACGAAAACACACATCAACATATATATATATTATATATATAAAATATATATAATATATTTATATATATATATATATATATATAATTATTTTTTTACTATAATAATTAAATACCTACAGACACTAGTGTTTCATCCTTCGGGATTCTTCAGTGCAGGGTGTCACGATTACTACCAGTCGAACGATTCGAACCCCGCGACACGAGACATCTCTGACTCGATTAGCGGAGGTCGTATCCATTCGGCTACCATTAATCGTGTAAAATAGCGTTGAATTTTTAAACATTTTAATTTAAATGTTCATTACGTCAGACAGACAGTGATCAAATCGTTATACGATGATCTACGCATAAGAGCTAAATTTACCGACTTTTTAATTCAACAGAAAGTGCTCAACGATAAGAAACGTATTTCTTAAAGGGGCTGTCATAATTATTTTTTTTTTACTATAATAATTAAATACCTACAGACACTAGTGTTTCATCATATATAAATAACTTTCTTGAAGTTTTACATTTGGATTTTACCGTCACTGGATTTTTTATCTTCCACCAGACTATCCATTCATGTGTAATCACCTTTTTCTTCGCCATATTCCCTCTGCTTCACTTTTTTTGTTTTCAAGTAAGATCTTTGACTTACTTGTGGTTTTATCAAATACTTCTGCAGGCAAAATCTGATCCCGCATTTTGCTAATTCCTACCCTCTGATGAGAAGGAAAGTATTTCTTCGAAACTCCGCGGATTAAGGACTATCCATTTATGTAGTGTTTTCTTTTTCAGATTAAATATGTTTTAACTCATTTCAAAGTGTTTTTAACATATTTATATTAACTGTTTGCTCATATTATAAACTCTATTTCCTATTTGGTTTTATCAAGCTTTTACATATGGCTAAGATAATTTTATAAATATTATTTCTTTAATATTTATAATATACTTTAATTTTACCATCTAGGAATTGAACACATCAACATACATGAAATAAAAACGGTATGGTAGACAACCTCTTGAAATTTGGAATATGGACGTTTGTTATATATATACTAGCAGTTCCGCCCAGCTTTGTTCGGGCTCTATGTACTGTTCATAACTTTATGTGCATATTCTATATTAAAAGTGTGAATATGTACGGTAATGCCTTTCTATATAATAGGCCTCCTTAACTATCTTAGAGAAAAGTTGGTAGAGACCGTGGATGTCACTTTTTTTTAGTTTGACCCCAATTTTGACAAATTAACATTTATTGTTTTGGAGTCAAACTAAATTAAGATGTTTGATCCATGCCCAAGTAACCTACATCTAAAATTTCAAGTGTTTAGACTCAAAATTGGCGGAGGAGTTTGGTGGAGTCTGCAAAGGTCAACTCTCTAAACCTTAAATTGTTGCCAGCCAAACTTCCGCCCCAAAACTCATTTAAAAGCTTGCTGCATGTTTGAATACCCTTTGTGCAAAATTTCAAATGTTTAGACCCAAAATTGGCTAAACAGTTTGCTAGAGACCGCAAAGGTAAAATCTTTTGAACTTTGACCTTTTAGAAACCAAATTTTCAGCAAAAAAGAATTAAAATCTTGCCCTATGTCTGAATACACTTTGTGTAAAATTTAAAATATTAAGACCAAAAGTTGCCTGAGTTATTTGGTAGAGACTGCAGAGGCCAATTTTTTTTTTAATTTTACCCCAATTATGACCCGTTAGCATTTACTGTTTTGGGCTTAAATCAAATTATAAAGTTAGATCCATGTCCAAGTAACCTATATCGAAAAGTGTTTAAACTCAAAATTGGCGGAGAAGTTTGGTAGAGTTTTAAAAGATCAAATTGTTGAACTTTGGCCCTTTGAAATCCAAATTTCTGGCCGAAAACCGATAAAACGATTTTCCCAAATCTCAATAGCCCTTATGTCAAATATTGAATCTGTAGACAGAAAATTGAGTTATTTGGTAGGGAAGTGTACACAGACCGACAGACAGACAGACAGACACGCATAGAATTTTTTACTTATATATATATATATATATATATATATATATATATATATATATATATATATTGTATGTATATGTGCATTCTTGTATTCATATACATCAACAAGAAATAAAATATAAACGTTAATATATTTTTCATATTTATTTTATGCGCGCGTGTGTGTGTATGTAATTTTCCACATAGGTTAGTATGTAAAATGTTTTTCTCATTTGAAGTTAGTTAAATAGTGGAAGAATACGCTAATAAGCGAATTAACTCTCCGACTGAAGACGGGGAAAATTAATTTCCTCTTCTTTTTATGTGTTGTTTTGTTGTTCTATCTAAATAAACAGAAGCCCCCTCCCCCTACTTTCCACCCACCGAAATGAGAATATAAAAAAAAGAGTTAGGCAAAAAAAAGTAATAACGACTCGCAATAAAAATAAAAACTAAAAAAAGAAACAAAAAAAAACATTTATTTATTTGTTGATTTTTTCTATTTAAAACGAGTTTCGTTGGAGAAAACGGTCGAGATCTTCGTCCTATTCCGGTTGGGTTCTGGGACCCTTGGCGAATGCTCTATCATTGGGTATGATCACGTGATAAACAAACAAAAATTTAACTTAGCGAATGTCCATTGGCCCAGGCACTCCGGAGGGGGGGTACAGAGGCTTTCTACGGTGGGCCACTAGTGGTTTACTATTGGAAATAAATGGCTGGTCTGGTGTGCGTAGGGCGAGGTCGACCCTCGTCAGTAGAAAATGGATGATGAAGCACGACAGCGATCTCGGCATGTGACCACCCGCTCGCCCCCAAGTGGACATATGGCAAATTACGGTTGTGTTTTCTCTCGGTTTGATCATGCATGATCCTCAGATAAGACGTTGGGGGTCCATTGAAGAAGAAGAAGAAGAAGAAGAAGAAGAAGAAGAAGAAGAAGAAGAAGAAGAAGAGGGGAGGAGGGGAGGGAGGAAAAGGAGGAAGACGGCAAGAAAAAGGAGGAGAAAAAATAGAAGAAGAAGAAGAAAATGGAAGAGGACGAGGATAAAAAAAAAAGAATTGGAAGAAAAAGAAGAACAAGGAGAAGGAGAAAAAGGAGGAGAAGAAGAAGGAGGAGGAAAAGGAGGAGGGGAAAGAGGAGGAGGAAAAGAAGAAGAAGAAGAAGAAGAAGAAGAAGAAGAAAAAGAAGAAGAAGAAGAAGAAGAAGAAGAAAAAGAAGAAGAAGAAGAAGAAGAAGAAGAAGAAGAAGAAGGTAGGAGACGGAAGACGAAGAAGAAGAAGGACAAAAATAATAAGGAGAAGAAAGAGAAGGAAAAGGAGGAAGAAAGAAGAAGAAAAAGAAGAAGAAGAAGAAGTAGGAGGAGGATGAGGAGGAGGATGAGGAGGATGAGGATGAGGAGGAGGAGGAGGAGGAAAAACAGGAAGGAGGGCTGAAAAAAGACTGAAGTAAAGACGATGCTGAAGAGGATGATGAAAAAAATAAGAGGAAAAGGAGAAAAAAGAAGATCAAGAAAAAATGGCGTAGAAGGTATGGAGGACGCAGAAGAAATATATATACTGTGGCTTTTATGTGATGTTATCCGCAATTAATAGTCAAGGATTCCCGTGCTGATTATATTCACTTCTACACTAGGTCTTCTTTAAAAATACGTCCAACATGAGACCAGTAGTCCGAATAAAACAAGAAATATATTTCAAAAGAGAAACATAGAAATCCACACAGTGATAAAATGCGATCCGATTGTCTGTTTGTGGATTTTTCTTGTTCACAGATTCGTACATAATTATAAAAACTGTTTTATTTAATAGTTGTTCCGCCTATACAAACACGTGAGCCCATCAAAAGCAGCTTTGAACATTAAAAATATTGTTGAAAATTGTTTACTTAACATATATATATATATATATATATATATATATATATATATATATATATATATATATATATATTCGTGTGTGGAAATTTGTTTTTTCGATTATATTTTACCTTTTATTTTATAATAATCCTTCAGTTTATGAAGTTTAACGTAAAACCTATATTAAAAATTTCAAGATGTTAACCATCTTACAACTTATTCTTTTAAGTACGTTGAGAATTGTGCATGTAATTTTAAAATGGTGAATACCTTGAAATTTGGAATATAGGCTTTTGTCATACCGGCCGGCATCGCTCGGTTATAAAATACGATTTAGTATGAGATTTTGATTAATGCAGATTTCGTATTTATTATTATATTATATTTGACCAAATATATAGTAATGATGTAAAAAGTTGTTTTTTTTTAAATGATTCGTGCGCCACCGCCGAGAATTGAAACCAAAACGTTTTAGCTTACTGTTGCATAGGGATGGGGTCTTTTTATTAAGAGATACGGGACATATATTGATGAGGGGAAGATACATTTATACACTTCTGGAGTGTTTTTCTTATTACACATATTGCGAGGAGACAGGGCGATCAGTTCTTTTACCACAGGAGGGGGAGCAGTCATTACTTATGATGGAGAGATGGACACATTACTTAAGATAGGTTATACAAAATTCATTGATAACGATGATTTCACATTACCTTCAATTTGGTAGACTTTGGAATTCCATTCCAGGTCCTTGCTTCCTCAACTGTACTGACGTGCAGAAGTTCAAATGCAACGTAAACCGACATCTTGCTGCCCAAATCCCTACATAGTACCCCAGTAGTTGTTGCCCCTGATAGTAGCCCTCTACACCAAAGTGGCAATGTGCCTTGTTTGGGGTGAAAATGTAAAAAAAAAAAACACTATGTCCAAATCTAAACGCAAATTCCATGAACAAAGCTTCTTTTTTAGACCCCCCCCCCGTGGAACTTTGTTGCGCTGGTCGGCTTTCCAGTTGACTACAATATAGTCGCCTTCAAATCCAATGTAAATAAGTTCTTGTTGAGCCGCCTCCTTCCGTTTTTAACCCAATTGTTGTCTCAGCGACTATCGTGCACTTATTAACCCTTATCATCGAGTTGCTTCGGGCCTTAATAAGTGGTTACTCCCATGTAAAACAAAGTGTTTTTCGATGGTATTTAGACATTTTTTGCCTAGTTTAGTAATATGGCGGGGTATACCAAATTATATTTCCTTTTCGTTTTTTTTTTTAGATTATTATAACAATTGATGTGTTATTGTTTATATTTGATTTTGATTTTATCCACCATATTTTAGAGCTGTGTTGTAGATGCTGTGTAATTTCTTAAAGATATTTTCATTGCTAGAATTTTCTCTTCCGATTTTCGGATTTTGTAATCAGGCCCATGTTCCTTTATTTTCTTTTATAATTGATGAGTTCCTGTTCTTCTCATGACTAAGGGCGGGATGAAAAAAAAATGACATAACAATAATTGCTGTCAAGAATCGAACATTTTAACATGCTTAAAATAATAAACGGTAAAATGGACAACATCTTGAAATTTTAAATAGAAACTTTTGGCATTTATTTGTATATATATATATATATATATATATATATATATATATATATATATATATATATACTAGCAAAAGTACCCGTCGTTGACTGGGTTCCAAAACAGCCTACAGAAAATGAACTCTGATTTATCAAAGTATCATAGGTTATGAAAAGGAAGGGTTGTAAAGAGATAGCTTCGAATTTGTGGGTATCAAAACCAAAGCAAAATATGATGAAAGTAAAAATAAAATAGATAAACCCCATAATTTATTATACCATACCTGTTCACACTGAAGCAATTATCACAATATTCTATGGATCTATATTAAAAAACCTAGTTAAACTTTGTTACACATTTCCATTCTATGGAGGTCAGGTGCGAACGAACACCCCATAATTTTATTATACCATATTTCTTCAAACTGAAACGTAATTATCAAAGTATACTTACGCAGATAGATATGAAAAGTGGTTATTAAAGTCTGTTCCTATTTCCATTCTATGGAGGCCAGGCGCGAACGCAGACCCCACAATTTTATTATACCATTCCTATTTAAGTTAAAACATACTTATCAAAGTATTCTAATGTACATCTATATCAAAAACACTTGTAAACGTTTTTTTATAATTTTTAAATTTTTTATTTCCATACTTTGTGGATCAGGCGCGAACGCAGACCCCCACAATTTTAATGAACCACCGTTCTGCCAGATCAAACATGCCCATTCCTATGTCTCGATACATCTTCTATCATTACATGTAATCAGCTTTTTAAAATACTCAACCATATAGGAGCCTATTCGTGACCACACACACACACACACACACACACACACACATTCAGCTTTATATTATATATATATATGTATATGTATTGCTCCCTTTTTTTTGTCAGTTTTGTTATTTTTTTCGTTATCGCTTCCATTGAATATTTTATTACGTGTTTATATATATATATATATATATATATATATATATATATATATATATATACTCGGGTTTTTTTATTCAAAAGTAATAGACTAGTGAATTCAACGAGGTTGTTAGATAGTGCTCAATAAAAAAGCTGATAATACTTGTTTATAGTTATATAAACATGTTTACATCCCGCTGCTACAAACAGCCATATGTTTCAATCAAACAACCGATATCATCAGGCAGCGACTTGACTATTCAAATGTTCAATGAATAATGGATTTTTTTTATTAGGTAGGAACTCTTTAAAGGTTGGAGTTAAAAAAAAACTTAAAACACAGAACTTTAATTATAAGATGTAAAGAGGGAGGGGCAATCTAAAGAAAACTAATAAAAATATATATAATGGAGAGAGAATGATGAGGAGGAGAAAAATGAAATAGAGCAAGAAAATAAATAGAAAAAAATATGGAGAAGAAAAAGAAAAAAACGATATAAAGGGTTATTATAAAGAAAACAAGGGCTAGAAGAGAAAAAAAAGAGAATGATGAGAGATAGTTAAAGAGAGAAAAAGTGAAAGTAAGAATTAATAGGAAGGGAAGTTTAAAATGTCAAGAGAATAGAGAAAAAGAGAAAAGATCTGCGTGTCAACTAATTTATGGACAATTATATATTACAATGACGAGACGCGTTATTACAACAACACAAACAAAAAACACAATCTTAGCGTTAAAAACGTACATGTCAAAAGTGACAGCGAATGTAAGCAATCAACATATTTATCATCTCACATACGTCCACGAGTAATATCAACGCAGTTTAAACATACGTCTACAATTAATTAAGCCCTTTATACTAAATGATATAAGTTTAAAGTTTTCACGTTTTCTTTAAATAAATATATAAAAATAATGATAAAACAATATATTATTATAATAGTAATAATAAAATGATAATAATAGTAATAATAATAACAATAATGATAATAATAATAATAATAATAAAACAGAATAAAATTAATATGTATTATCATTTTTATATAACATATTTAGCCATAAAAGGGGATTGAAGAAAGTAAATAAGACTAATAATTAGAAAGAATAATCTACTAATATTTATATAGATAAAAAGAATACAATATATATAAATATATATATATATATATAAAGGTGTAACTGTATACTATTAAGTTGAAAGTTTAAGCTACTTAAGTATAATTATAAAGTCATATTAAAACACAGTTTAACTCATTCAAGACAGTATGAAAAAAACATAGATACAAGTACACTTACATATAAATATATAAATATATTCAGGCAAAAGAAGTAATTAAATCGACAAAATACTCAAAAGTAACAACACACAGGTAGATAGTAATAAAATTAAAAAATAATAAAATGCATATGTATATACCCACAAATAACCAACAGACATACATGTATACATATATATATAATTATATGTATACACATACATACATAAAAATACACAAATATATGCACACAGGCATATACTAATATACAACAACGCACACACACATATATATACACACATAAATATGTATATTCACATAACACACATATATAAATACAAACGAATAAAAATTATTTGACAAGAGTACAGATAGATGCATACACACATAAAAGCATATAAATGTATTGAATAAACATTATTAGGGGAATACACAACAAAGGAGGGTGTACAAAATAATATATATATATATATATATATATATATATATAAGTACACACAATCATAAAATAAACACTTACATATCCACATAGACACAGGTATATAAGATAGGGGAAGGTATGAATGAAATCAGACGAGGAGAAAGTATATTAATAGGATTTTAATATATTATAGAAATCAGTGACAATTTTAAATTTATTAAATTTTTATATCTAAACTAAATTACTGAAAAGATGGTTTTTATAATGTTTGCAATTAATTGAATTTTCGTGCTTCTTATTTAATAATGTATCTCTTTCTCTAAACGTAAGTATAGACAATTTCTCATAAAGACATATGTAGCAAGGTGAGTTTAAAGATAAACAGGTTTTAGCTTTCTTTAAAATTTTCCAATTTACTATTTTATTCTGTTTTATTATTAATATTATTATTATTATTATTATTATTATTATTATTATTATTATTATTATTATTATTACTATTATTATTATTATTATTACTATTATTATTATTATTATTAATAATAATAATAATTTTAATATATTGTTTTATCATTATTTTTATATATTTATTTAAAAAAAACGTGAAAACTTTAAACCTATATCATTTAGTATAAAGGGCTTAATTAATTGTACCTATTTACTATGCCTCCCCACGGGACAGAGTTATACACCATGGTCGTTTTCTAACGTGGAGAAAAGGTACAAAAAATAAAAATTGTCTCAGTCGTGAAGGATTTCTCCTCCACCGAAAGAGAACAAGAAATAGAAGTGCAGCATCTGAAGAACAGATGGTATTTATTTGCTCCCCCACCAAGCAAATTAGGCACAAGGCCGATTTTTAATGTGAGGAGTGAAGGGAGGGGGAAGGGAAAAAGGGGACCAGCTCCCGAGAGGTGGGAAATGGGAGCTGGTTAATGGTCAGGCATGTGGGGTTGCCCCCACATCTGGTCTTTGCTAGTCATAGCTAGTCATAGCTTGCAGCATCTGCCGGAACAGATGGTATTTATTTGCTCCCCCACCAAGCAAATTAGGCACAAGGCCGATTTTTAATGTGAGGAGTGAAGGGAGGGGGAAGGGAAAAAGGGGACCAGCTCCCGAGAGGTGGGAAATGGGAGCTGGTTAATGGTCAGGCATGTGGGGTTGCCCCCACATCTGGTCTTTGCTAGTCATAGCTAGTCATAGCTTGCAGCATCTGCCGGAACAGATGGTATTTATTTGCTCCCCCACCGAGCAAATTAGGCACAAGGCCAATTTTTAATGTGAGGAGTGAAGGGAGGGGGAAGGGAAAAAGGGGACCAGCTCCCGAGAGGTGGGAAATGGGAGCTGGTTAAAGGTCGGGCATGTGGGGTTGCCCCCACATCTGGTCTTTGCTAGTCATAGCTTGCAGCATCTGCCGGAACAGATGGTATTTATTTGCTCCCCCACCGAGCAAATTAGGCACAAGGCCAATTTTTAATGTGAGGAGTGAAGGGAGGGGGAAGGGAAAGGGGGGACCAGCTCCCGAGAGGTGGGAAATGGGAGCTGGTTAAAGGTCAGGCATGTGGGGTTGCCCCCACATCTGGTCTTTGCTAGTCATAGCTTGCAGTATCTGCCGGAACAGATACTACACTTTGATCTTGTCCCGAAGGCAAACTGCGTTGATATTACTCGTGGACGTATGTGAGATGATAAATATGTTGGTTGCTTACATTCGCTGTCACTTTTGACATGTACGCTTTTAACGCTAAGATTGTGTTTTTTGTTTGTGTTGTTGTAATAACGCGTCTCGTCATTGTAATATATAATTGTCCATAAATTAGTTGACACGCAGATCTTTTCTCTTTTTCCCTATTCTCTTAACTTTTTAAACTTCCCTTCCTATTAATTCTTACTTTCACTTTTTCTCTCTTTAACTATATTTCATCATTCTTTCTTTTCTTGGTTTCTTTATAATAACCCTTTATATCGTTTTTTTTTTCTTTTTCTTCTCCATATTTTTTTTTCTTTCTCTGTTTCTTTTTTCTCCTCCTAATCATTCTCTCTCCATTATATTTTTTTATTAGTTTTCTTTAGATTGCCCCTCCCTCTTTACATAATTAAAGTTCGGTGTTTTAAGGTTTTTTTAACTCCAACCTTTGAAGAGTTCCTACCTAATAAAAAAAATCCATTATTCATTGAAAATTTAAATAGTCAAGTCGCTGCCTGATGATATCTGTTGTTTGATTGAAACAAATGGCTGTTTGTAGCAGCGGGATGTAAACATGTTTATATAACTATAAACAAGTATTATTTATATATATATATATATATATATATATATATATATATATATATATATATATATATATATAACTGTCCACACTGACTGACTGGTCATGGATATTACCTTAAACTATATCCAGTGGTGAGGCCCCAGCTTGTGGGCTTTTGGGGGGTGTGGGGCCACCCTTTAATTGTCATTGCTCCCAGGTCCACTCTGACCCGGAGTGGTAGTACCTGTTAGGGTCCTAACTATGGGTTAAATAGAAACGGAATTGAAAACAACAAATATATTCTATTAAAAAAAAAATTCTTCAATCTATGGATTCGGTATTAAATAACCTGAAAAGGGTTTATATGCCGTAAAACAAAAAAAAACCAACCAACCACACTGACTCGTATGTTTCTTTTATTTTATTATTTTATTATTTTGTTATTTTATTATTTTATTATTTTGCTTTTTTTATATAATTTAGTTCAAGATTGTGGGGTTTGCGTATTTACATTTTGTTGTCTCTGTTCGCGCCAAACAACATTATTTTACTTGAAATTTAATACTGCATGTTCTGCGACGATAGACAGTAAAACATTAGCGTACTTACCAGACAACATTATCTTATTTTATAATTATGACTTCGTCTTCCGTTCTGTCTCCACTGGGATCTTCAGACAACTCGGTTGTCTCCGTTAAGATTAAAACACAATGTAATAAATCCTCCGACATACCTTTCCATCGTACAGTATATCGATACTCTATGGCTGACTTTTATATCAGATTTACTTCTTCGATCCATGTTTAAAAAGAATGTGTCCTCCATAGTATAAGGTCTGACTGAATGGTTAATTGTAGGTATAGACCGATTCATACCCTCAAAAAAAAATTCAGCAAAAACCTAACAGCCAGCTATGGTTCTCTCCAGAATGTGCTGCTATTGCGCATAGAAATAACTATTTCCATTGCTTCCACCGTAATAGATGTGTTATATTTCATTATTATTATTATTGTTGTTTTGTTGTTGTTATTATTCTTTGTTAAAAGTGAGTCTTATTAAGAGAGAGTTTTATTAGGAGTTTGTCGTTGTGTCTTAGAAAGAGATGTTGTTGTAAGAGATGTTAGATGTTGTAGAGAGATTGTTCGTGTTATAAAGCGATTCCTATTTATAAAATGTTCATACTTAGAAGTGTAGATATGAGATTTAGAGTTCACATTGTAGATATGAGATGTGTATGTCGAGACATTTTAAACCACATGATATACAAGACATATAATAACAATTTTCACTTTACCTTTTGGTAGAATTACAACACAAAGACGACGTTCATAAAAACACATGATGGGCTTATTTCTTTTCACGACCGGCCGTGGTTTTCTCATCAAGAATTCAAAGCTTCACATATTAAGTTTCAAAGTGACCGTCTCGCTTCTAGACGTTCGAATGACAACTGCCTGGACTGTCGTCTCTCGTCCTTAGACTCTCTCTGACTCTCCCAGTTTCTCCTTTCTTAACTCTAAAGTTTTCTAAATATATCTAGAACTTCCCATTTTTCCATGACTTCATACACATGTTAAAACAGGTGTCTTCTTTCACGTGTTCTGGACATGCGTGTCCAAAACTTTTTCCTTTCTTTACAAAAGGAATTTTAACCTATATTCCCAATAACCTATTTTTCCAATATGTTAAAACATGTTTATTAAATTATCTTGTATAGTTGCATTCCTCAATTGAATGTTTCATAACAGACTTGTCAACGCACATTCTTTTCTTGAAACTATTTTATCTCTAAGCTAAACAATTGTTTCTTTTACATTCCATTTTCTAATTCTCTCTCGTAATCTATTTCTAAACCTAATTTACCAGGTTCGAATTTCGTCTATTCTATTTCATTTTCATTTTAACTAAATCTCTCTATTTTTATACTTACATGAAAAGGGGACAGTCCTTATCATGTAACATATGTACTGAGACTCAAGCCGATTTCAGGACTGCTCCTATCCACTGTAAAAGAGTAATAAAGCACTGTAAAAGAGTAATAAAGCACTCGAGTGAGTTGTATTCTCATTTTAAGTCCAAAGTAGCTGAGCAGCGGCTTGGTTCCCACCAATTTTGGCAAATAGCAAACAGGGTCCTGAATACAAGTATATGCTCTATCGCAACCATCATCAATGGACCTGAAGTAATCTCGTCAACATCAGACAACGCCAAACTCTTTGCAGCTAATTCTACCTATGCGATTAGGGCAACCCCCCCCCCCATATTTCCTCCTGTGCCTTAAAACATGCTGCGACATGCAAATATCTGTGCATGATGTTGCCAAGCTAATCAAAAACCTCGATTCCAGTAAAGAAACTGGCCCTGACGGCAATCCTATTATAATGCTCAAAAAGCTTAAACCAGAACTAGCTCCCATACTTACAAAGCTATTTAAGCGTTGTCTTAAGGAGAATTGCTTCCCAACATCCTAGCAAACCTCAGAAGTATGCCCTGTATTTAAAAATTCAGATGATCGCTCATCTCCCTCTCAATACAGAGCAATCAGTCTCCTGTGCGTAAGTTGCAAGAATCTGTGTTAAATAGAGAAGTAATCAAGCACTTCAGCAAAATAACCTCATCAGTGGCATGCACTATGGTTTTCGTTCTGCTAGATCTACAGCTGATGTGTTAGTTATATCTCATAGGATTAGCGACCCTCTCGATGGAGGTTTCTTTTCTAAGGTAATTGCCCTTGACATAGCAAAGGCTTCGATAGGGTATGGCATAAAGGTCAAATCCACAACATCTCCAGCTACGGTATAACTGGAAACATGTTTTCAATTATTAAATCATTTCTCTCTAATAGGTTCATAAGAGTAGTGGTTGATGGGCAAAAATCTGAAGCTCACAGCATTAATGCTGGAATCTCTCAGGGATCCCTTCTGGGTCCAACTCTCTTTCTGATCTACAACAATGATCTCCCAAATCACATTCTAAGATCATTTGTAAACATTTATGCTGACGACACTACCATCTATGGCAACACTTCAAAGGCTGTAAACGACCCAGTTCTGTCTGATTCTATCTCCTCTGATCTTGAGCGTGTGATGCAATGGGGAAAGAGGTGGCTGGTATATTTTATTGCATCTAAGATCAAACTTCTATCCTTCCATCATCAACGCTCTGATCCCTGTCTGGCATCAATTAAAATGAATGGCTCTCATCTTGAGGAGGCTCCATATTTTGACAAACTTCTGGGCTTGACCTTTACTACTGATTAGAAATGGAACACGTACATCAAATCCGTTGCCAGAACTACTGGGAAAATGGTAGGATCGTTCTACCGTTCCAGTAAATACCTCGCTACTGATGCAATTCTCTACATGTATAAGAGCCAAGTGTGTCTAAGGATGGAGTACTGGTGCCACATTTGGGCAGGAGCTGCCAGAAGCAGCTTATCCTGCCTTGACAGAGTTCAAAATAGACTTCGTAGTCTAGTGGGGGGGTTTCCTTTCTCTTCCCTTGCGAGTTTGCCTCAAAATGTTATTATGGTCAAAATGTAGTTATGTATGATACTACGTCCACGTCCAAAATAATTAAAAACATAATGAGAATAAAAAAAGATCATATTGGTGAAGGAAATGCGTAGTACGGATCTTAATTTGACAGATTTTAGCAAAATGGTTAAATAAGCGATAAACAAACATCAGATGCTCATTGGCGTCCATTAATCGTGTCTGATCTTGGTTCCTAGTTACGGGCGGCGAGCGGCGAGCGGCGCAGTCGTTCTTTACGTTAGGCTCGCTTATCTTGCTGCAACTGACAGAGTTTATCCTCATCTCTCCTAAGGCCACTGGTGACCTAATGAATTCACAGGTAGACCTTATCAACAAGTGCCTCCTAGCATCCAAGGTCTATGTCAACCTCTTTTATATCTCATTTACACGAATCTGAATCGAAGCTGAGGGTGACACCATTTTCTCTTGCCGATTAAGAGTTCTCCATAGAGATCTTTTCGGACTCTGCCGTCCAAGCCAGCACAGTCTACGCTGACACAGGAGAGTGTACATACTCAAGGATTTCGGTATTAGTGAATAAGTCTGACCATTTGATACCCAGTTTCCTCAGGTTGCGCATTTAAATGCTATGAAGGCGCTTTTCTTGATGCCAAGCCAGCACAGTCTACGCTGACACAGGAGAGTGTACATACTCAAGGATTTCGGTGTTAGTGAATAAGTCTGACCATTTGATACCCAGTTTCCTCAGGTTGCGCATTTAAATGCAATGAAGGCGCTTTTCTTGATGTACATACAGCATCCTAGATTTGCTGCCACACAATAGCATGCTCAAGGCGCAAGCCCTTACTACCGCCATCTTGGCAATGATGATTAATTTTCTCTTTTTCCACACTCTGGCGAATATATCGGCTGCACGGCCTCTGCGTTGCTTACACTCTGGTCCCATATCAATATTGTCTATTACTTACACTTTCACGACTTTAAGTTGGTAGTTTTTTATTATGATTGAAGATCATGATGTTGGTCTTCGTTAAAGTGATGCTCAACTGAAAGTCATCAGGGGCCTCACTCAGCATTATCTGCGAACACGAGATCTCGATGATACTTTGCGGATCTGGATTTTGGCCCTCAGTCTGGCAATGTTGTAAAGTTTACTGTCCTAAAAAGTATGGAGATAAATTTCCTCTGTGAAGTCATCTATTTGGGAACTACGGCAAAGTAGATGCCAAACACAGTCGGGGCGAGCACGCAACTTTGTTTCATGCTGCTCTTTATGTCAAAAGGCGATAATTTTGCTCCATTGAACCCTCCCTGATGAACTAGATTAGCCATTTTACGTATGAGAGTATAGCTTTCACTACGCAGATGCCCTTAAATGTTTGACAAACGCCAGGTGGCATTGGTGCTCGGCTATGGCTTAAAAACAATTGCGCACACAATATTTTTATGAAATTCGCTCCATACAAAGCGTGAAACAATTTGATGTAAGGAGTTTACGAGAAATATAGATAAATAAATAAAAAACACAAAAAAAACAGAAAATGCCTATTGATCTTAGTCTTTAAAATACCAAAGTTATATGTAGGAAGAAGACTGTCAGTAGGAAAAGAAGGTTCAACAAGTCTGGTGTTCTTGAACAAAAATTACTGGAATATAAAGCCGTATTACAATGAGGTATCAAAACACCAATTTGATAAAGACCACTAGACAAACGTGTCAAAACGAACTGGAACAAAGGAAAAAGGGAATATCCAACAATTCTGGAGAAAACACGATATAATACTGACGTTGCCCGGGTGTTTGTGGGGTGTTGAGCAAAAAATAGTAGTAGGCAGGCAGGCTCGAACTCGTACCATGAAGGAGGAAAAAAAAGTGAAAAAAGAAAACGTGACGTCTTTGCTGTTGCGCCCATTGCCAAACGTTGTGACGTAGATTTAAATTAAGGCTAGTCAATCGAAATGATGGTATGACTTCTGAAAATATCCGCGAAAATCGACCCCTCCTTGGAAAAAAGTGTCCAGTTGAAGGTGAAGGAATGAATGTTTTTAAGCATATTTTCAATATTTGTTGTCCGAAGGTTCGAGCTTCAAAACGATACCGATCTCATGAAAATTCATCGCTACTGTCGAAATTTTAGGCATACATTTAAACAGACACATGGGATTTATATCGTAAATACCGGGACCAACAACATCACATGTGTAAAAGAGAGATTGCAGAGATGAAGGAGTAGGATCAAATTGCAGATACGTTTCTGCATGTCATCAAGACTCCTCAAATAGGACAGAGATTTACAAGCTCAAAGATGACAAAAATACTTCATCCGTTGTCTGCTAGAAGATTTGAAGAGACAGAGAATAGCCTAAGCTGTGTAAATTGTTTGTAGCTATAGAGAGAACCTACTTTACAAGCAGAAAAAACAATGGATATTATATATGTAATCCAATAATACATGTAATCCAAGAATGATTCCATTAGAAAGACCAAAAAGTTCCAAAGTCGATTTCACCTTAAAATCAGAACCATCCATTAGAATTTCATTAGGAAGAAAAAGAGCATGCCTGCAATTAAAAGGCCTGAGTCAACGGGATTAAATACAATCCATTTGTACTAGGATCTATAACGAAACTAAAATCAACTTCTAGATTAGCAGCATGGTTCAATTGATCTGAAAGAGGGAGGTGGGAAGCAACATTAGAATAGGAAGTGGTATCATCTTAATCTTCTAATTTTCTCTGGAAGATCATTGATTGAGTCCGTGATCCGCGCCAACAGACTAAATCCAAACGGTCACAAAGTACACTGAATTAAATGCTGAGGGAAATCTTCACAGAAACGAGGAAAATGCTTAATAGGCTTTCCTCAACTGCAGACTTACAGATAAGCTTGGATATGAGAAGCCAATGGAAATGTGCAAATCACGTTGTAGACATATCCGAGCGTATAGCCGTAGTAATATTTGACTCAAAGTAAATATTTTTGTTGGAACTGATTGCACCGTGGAAGGACACCGCAAAGGAAGCAGACGAAAGGAAAAGAATAAATTATAAAGAATTAGTGGAAGACTGTGGAAAAAAAAAGGCTGAAACATAAGCTGCATGTTTGTGGTGGGTGTGTGGGGAGTCGGAGAAAGATCCATAAACAAATCACTGACATGTACCGGATTGGCAGGAAATAAGAAAAATAAGGCTATCTTAACTATAACAGATACTGTTCAGACTGTTCTTTGACTTTCGGGCAAAAATCACAGTGTAGTATCTGTTCTGATGCTATAATTCACCTTTTCTCTCCTCGGTCAGTGGAGGAATAATTCTTTATGACTGAGACAATTTTTTTTATTTTTGTTCCTATCTAGAGTGCCCCTGTTTGGCAAGCTGGATTTTTCCCACATTAAAAACCGACCATGTGTCTAATTCTGCCCTCGTGGGGAGACAAGTAAATAGGAACAGCAAAACGGTTACGAAAAAAAGCGAATACGTAGATCAGATAAATCTGTATAATATAAATACTATGGGTAGAAGTAAGGATTAGATGTTGGTTAGGATTTTTCAAAAAAACGCAGTATGGAATTGTTTATTGACAATAAAAACTTGTTTTGGAGTTTAAATCAATTCACTATTACTCAATAAATCCGGATAAAAATACTTTCTAAACAAGCAAATGTGTTATTATTGCCCCATCACCCCAATGTTTCATACTTGTGCTCCCTTGACGTGTATACCACCTCGTCGTAAATACTCTCAATTAACCCGATAAGCATCAAAATCGAACCCTTTCACTATTGAAGTCATTAGATACCGTAAAGACTTCTACTTTAAAAGGTTCTTCCCATGGATTGCTGAACTTTGGAATTCCCTCCATGTTTCTTCCATTTCTGACCGTACTAACATGCAAAAGACGTCTCTTAACTCTCCACATAGTTCTCTTTACACATAATCCCAATTAGTAGCCAATCACGCCCATGTTGTAAAGAGACTTGTTTAAAGTAAGAAAGAGTGATAAAAAATATCGGCTTATTACCTACATTACGTCATACTTTCTAGAACAGCTTATTGGTATACGCATATGTAATAAATATAACAAATGTTGTCTAACTTGTTGATATAGAAAACTAACTTGAAATTTGAATAATTGTTATCATCTATATCGCATTTTTAAAAATTCTAAATCCGCATCTAATCCTCGCCATTTCTAAACTTTAATAATCTTACTTTTTTTCCTGTTTTAACCTTGCACACGCAATGTATTAAACAGCAAGATGGGAAGCGGTTTCTGGAACAGGATTGTGGTTAGAAGCTAAGAAAAAACAAGTCTTACCGTGGGTGCTCAGCGAGTGAGTTCAAGCCGAGAAAAGAAAAAACAAAGATGGCGGCCAGCATTTTATTACGTGCGTTCTCGCATAATCTCGTGTGCGCATGAAGCTGGAAACTACAAAATTAGCTTCATTTCTCGGTGCTGAGCGATTCCAGATCGGGCAGGAGAATACACGTTTCGGCAGTACTTAGACTCAAATTATAATACTTTTTTGTGTATAAGAAGTGACCCCCCCCCATTACGGAGGTTCAAACTATTTCGGCGATGGCCAACGCTGGCTTAAGCAACATGATTAAGCCTTTTAATGGCGACGGTAATGTGGTGGCGTGGCTTAAAAAAGTGAACCTTGTGGCAAGGATTCAAAAGTTGGACGATGTGGCCGCAGTAATACCACTGTTTCTAGAAGGGGCCGCGCTGGCCCTCTATTTGGAGCTCAGCGAGCGAGAACAAGGTGACGTGGACGTCATCAAGGGTCGACTGATCGAAGCTTTTTCAGAGGGGCCTTTCGAGGCCTTTAATAAGTTGAAGGAGAAGAGGTGGACTGGTGAATCTGTGGATGTCTACGTGAACAAGATAAAGAGATTGGTTGCGTTGTCAGGCATCAGAGGACATGCCACGAGTCACGTAGTCAAAATGACATTTGTTACCGGGTTCCCGGAAGAGATATCGAAACGTTTGCAGCAGGTCCCGGGAGTGGAGTCGCTGGATGTGAGTGAGCTGCTCAAAACTGCAAAGATCTTGGTGAGCACCCAGCCCACGGAGTCTGGAGGGACAACAGCAACGGTACAGCAGGATGTGGGTAGGAGTCTGCCGAACCCGAGGGTGGCATGCTTCGAATGTGGGGGACCACACATGAGAAGAGACTGCAGGAAGTTCTTACAACGGAGAGTATGTTACAAATGCAATCGGAGAGGTCATTAAGCGGTGAAATGCACAAGTTCAAGAAACTGGCAAGGGGAAGCCGACGCGCCAGCGGCCGCCCCAATTCGGGAATAGTGGCGCACTCGCAGCAGATGCCCAAGCAGAAGATCGTGGTGGAAGGACAGGGAGTTATGGCCCTGATCGACACTGGCTGTACCACTACCATGGTGCACGCAACCCTGGTCAGAGGATGGAAAGGGAAGGGTGAAGTAGTGGCATTCGATGGGTGGCGAGTGAAGTGTCGAGAGAGGAAGACCGTCATTATTGATATTGCTGAACACCGGATGAGGGTCCATGTAATTCTCACCGATAATTTGGTGCCTGGCGTCGAAGCCATCATTGGACTGGATGTTATATGCCGACTTGGAGGCGACACCGTAGATGTGTGCAGTGAGACCATTAGAGAATGGAGTCAGATGAATGGCGCGTCTACGTTGGTAGATCTAAAATCTGCCTATTTGCAATTCCATATTGCCAAGAAGCTCTGGAAATACCAGTTAGTCAGGTACAAAGGCAAAACCTACTGCCTTACGCGAGTGAGTTTCGGGTTGAATTCGGCACCCAAGATCATGTCAACTATCCTCAGGAAGATTCTGGAGACAATTGGATAGGAACGAAAGGGGCAGCAGAGATGTTAGTGAAACGCAGGTTTGGGATGCTAGCTGAGCTGATGCAGGAGTTTTGTTTGAAGCTTTGCATAGACATGGTGGCTTCTGAGAAGAGCCGATCAGATGCTCTCACGAGAAAGAAGAAGAGTTGGCTTTTGCCAAAGAAAGATGTTGTTGTTGCATAAGATCTAGATGATGTTGGCATGCGAGAGCTGCACAATCTGCACCATATAGGGGTACAGAGGACGTGGTACTTGGTGAAGAAAGTCGGCCCGAGTGTCACCAAGGAGCAAGTGAGGTAAGTGGTCAGGACATGTGACAGATGTCAGTCGATTGATCCTGCTCCAAGCACGCATGTAGCTGGTCAATTGGGGGTGAGTGGGACCTGGGAGAGACTGGCATGCGATGTCACCCATTACAGGGGTGGACTTTACCTGACCATGATTGACTGTGGGCCCGGGCGATTTGCCCTATGGAAGAAGCTACGTAGAGGAACAGGCAATGAAATAGCGGCAATCCTCAATGAGGTGTTTTTGGAGCGAGGTCTCGTGGAAGAATCGTTAACCGACAATGGGACCGCATTCAAGTCAGTAGCAGTGACAGAAGTAATGAGGAGGTGGAATATCCAACAATTTTTCAGAGCTGCCTACAGACCCAGTGGCAACGGAATCGTGGAGAGAAACCACCGCATCATAAAGGCAGTTGCGGAGAGGGGAGGCACCTTACTTGAGCAAGCCGTCTACTGGTATAATATGTCGCCTAGATTGAGACAAGTGCCAGAGACGGTTCCGCAACTGTCAACGTTTGCATATTCCTGGAGACATCCCAGGGTTGAGCCGGCAAGCAGAGAGGCAGAGGCCACAGGGACCATTAAACTCGGGGATGAGGTATGGGTGAAGCCAC
This sequence comes from Euprymna scolopes, assembly GCF_053919585.1. Taxonomy (NCBI): domain Eukaryota; kingdom Metazoa; phylum Mollusca; class Cephalopoda; order Sepiida; family Sepiolidae; genus Euprymna; species Euprymna scolopes. The sequence goes on along the minus strand of NC_136499.1, from coordinate 14,926,089 downwards.
CGGGGGCGCGCTGCACCACATAATGGAGTAGAGGTCGCGTCACTGGGAGGAACACTAGAAACAACATCGTGGTGGATGGAGTACCGAGGCATATTCTCGACATCAGACCAGTGGAAGGCGAAGCAATGGAGAGGAATGTGCAGCAACAGGAGGAAGACGAGACACCTCAAAGGCCAAGTAGAGAGAGGCGACCGCCACAGTGACTGAGAGACTACGAAATATGATCTTGAGATCAGAGAGGCATGTGGTTAAAAACAAGTCCTACCGTGGGTGCTCAGCGAGTGAGTTCAGGCCGAGAAAAGAAACAACAAAGATGGCGGCCAGCATTTTATTACGTGCGTTCTCGCATAATCTTGTGTGCGTGTGAGGCTGGAAACTACAAAATGAGCTTCATTTCTCGGTGCTGAGCGATTCCAGATCGGGCAGGAGAGTAGACAGTTCAGCAGTACTTAGATTGAAATTATAATTTTTTTTGTGTGTGTAAGAAGTTAAAGGTTCAAGGATATAGTAAATGTTAGGAACGTGACGTCACTAACATTTATGAAAAATACGAATTCAAAAGGTTAGAAGTAACTAGTACACCGTTCAGCATTGCCCGGTCGTAAAATACACTAAAATATGACACTTTGATTCATGCAGATTTTGACATTATTATGATAGAGTCAATTCTCCTTTGATTATTATATTGTACCCGATTTATAGCCGTAATTTTAAAAGTTAAAAAATATATATAACTTGAGTGCAATCAACTAGAATCGAAATCAAAACATATAGCTCTCAAGCGTTACTCGTTACCATCTGAGCTATCCATATGCATATCAAGACATTAAAAATAACGTTGTTAAATGAATAAATGTATATTTGCGCATACGTAGAGCTTACACATTACGTCGAACTACGTCCGCCAAGTTCCATTTTTCCAATTTTTACCCATTGGCAGCTATTTTTCGGCTAAAAATGAAATCGATTTTGTTCGACAGGTTCAAATACCACATATATTAAGTTTCATGTATCTAGGCCAAAAGCTGACAAAGTAGTTTGATAGAAATCGTTCCGAGGTAGAGACAGAGATTTACTCTAAATGCGACTCCAAATGTTATGCAATTATATACAATGTAAAATATATGCGCAAATAGAACTGTGCGTAATAGTGAAATGAAAATCCAATTAGAAAATGGAAAACAAACAGACAATGAATAAATAAAAGTTTTAAAAGTATATACAATTAGTACAGACAGAAATCTCTGTGAAAGGTGATAATGTACGTACGGATATTAAAGTGTGAAAGGTGATAACGTACGTATAAATATAAATGCACGTGAAAGGTAATAACGTATGTACGAACAAAATTGTGTGTGAAAGATAATAACGTACGTAGAAACATAGCTGTATGTAAAAGGTGATAATTTACGTCCACAACTAAATGTCTGTGAGTGAGAAATGTATATATAAGTGATAAGGTACGCCCAAAAATAAGTGCATGTGAGAGGTGATAACGTACGTACAAACATAATGATATTTGGAAGGTGATAACTGTGGCTAAATTAGTCAAGTCTCAATTGTTAGATTTGACACACTGCTGCCAAAAACTCAACTCTCTGCTATTACTCTCTCAACTTCAACCGCACTTCTGCTGATCGAACCCACTTCTTCAAAATCCACCTCCAAAATGAACACCCTCTCTGAAAAATCAGGCGTTTTTTATCTCTAACCAAGAGCATCTCATTTGCATGTCAGGTGGTAACATTGCAGATAAGGCGGCCATTTTTATTTCTTTTTTCTTCATTCATTGTTTGGTCCATCCAGATTTGTAAAAGTTTTACAATAGCAGGTTTGTAAGAACTTTGTAAACATTTCAGACCACAGTAACATGCGTACAAACATGACGATATATGAAAAGTGATAACGCACGTACAAACATAATACGTGTGTGAAAGGTGATGACGTACGTATGAGCAGAAATGCATGCAAAAAGTGAATAACACACGTCAAAACAATAAATATGTGCGAAAGGAAGTAATGTAGGTACGAACATAAAAGAGCGTGAAAGGTGATAATGTACATACAAACATGTGTGAACGGTGAAAACGTACGTACGAACATAAATATGTGTGAAAGGTGATAACGTAAGTACATAATATATGTGAAAGGCGATAACGTACGTACGACCATAGAAACATATGGAAGGTGATAACGTACGTACAAATATATATGTATGCGATTGTTCCTCCGTCCAAGAATAGAAATAAATATTTTGTTTTGTGTTGAATGAAACTCACTTTTGAGATACTACTTGCTCTATCTAGAATATTAAGCACTTTGGATTTTGGCCTTACATAGGATATTGAGCACTTTTGTAAGTAAGGAGACCTCTAGAGCACTACTAAAACTAATTTTCAGACCAAGCAGGGAATACAGATTCCGGACCGGCTTCACTTAGAAAAGGACAAACTTCGGGTGACACCGCTGTAAACTTCATCTTGGTACGTTCGAGTAGTTTTCACGGTCCAGAGTGCGCTTTATATATATATATATATATATATATATATATATATATATATATATATATATATATATATATATATATATATGATTGTTGAGCTGGATTAAATCCGACGATATGAAATAAAATGGAGGTGGAAGGACCTGGATACTCAACGTGACCATCCCTCTTGAAGAAGCCCGCATAAATCGGGCGAAACGTTGAGTATCCAGGTCCTTCCACCTCCATTTTATTTCATATATATATATATATATATATATATATATATATATATATATGCAAATTTTATTAATATTCAGATTGATATTTTTATTTAAAAAATAAATAAAAATAAATAAATAAATAATAATAATAATAATAATAATAATAATAATAATAATAATAATAATAATAATAATAATAATAAAACTATTTAAACCAAAATTTGGATTGATATGTTTGCCATATTTTAAACAAATATCACATTTAAAATGGTCGCTGACAAGTAGTTGTTTATAAGTAATATATTTATACATTTATAAAAAAAAAAAATGGGATTTTTGTTTTGTTTTGGGCACATATGTATAGGAAGGACACCTGTTGGCGGTTGTTTTAGCTCGGCGAGTATTTGCTGTTAACTTTTTACGGGGATGGACCGTAGATTGGAGCTCAGTCGAACAAATACCATATAATTATCGGTAGAGAAAAGGTAGTTGTATCTGTTTCAAGAATTTAACATAAGGACAGCTGGATAAATCTTCCTTTCTGAGACGAAATGGGTTTTTTCTTGGTACAAAATAGTTTCTTCCGCACAGTATATAAATACCAAAAGTCCAAAGTCCAATGAAAATATAAAATTATTTATTATGTCTCAATAACAGTGCCGCCTCTTGAATATTATTTATTTATAAACAAACCCTAGTCATCTTTTCAAGGATCACCAATATTAACAATAATAATATTATGCAATAGTATAGTTTCGGCTTAAAAATTAAATGATACAAAAACCTAATTACTAATAGATAACACTAATCAACAACAAATCTGTTGTCTGTGGGGGGGGGCTATTTTAGGAAGAATCTGATACGCTGAATCCAAAACTCAGATTGGTTTTGTTCAAGTATTGTCAGGTATTTTGTGCTATAGCTACATTTTTTTTTTTACATTTGTTTCATATGTTTGCATGCGTGGAGTATTTTAGAAGTTAGTGGATGTAAAATGCCAGGTTTTGATTTGAAATGTTTGTTTTATTTTTGTTTTTTTATGACAACAGGTATTCAGCTTTGATAGTTCTGCGTGATTATGTCGAAAAGGGATCAGCTTGTAGTCATAAAACCCTGAAATCTTCAAAAAAATATGCTCAGCATACACGAAAAAAGGCTGATCTGTGTGGGAGGAAGTGATGCCTTGCAAAGAAAGGAACGCCATCAATAACCTTCTGGTAGACAGAGACAGAATACTCTTCCAACCGTTGTACGTCAAGCTCGGCTTAATCAAACAGTTAACCAAGGCTCTGGACAAGGACCGTGACTGCTTTTCCAGGGTTGACCACGAAGAAGTTGAAAGCTGGCATCCTTGAGGGTCATCAGATGCGTCAGCTCATCAAAGATCCAGTTCGAAAAATCAATAAACGAATTGGAACTGGAAGCATGGAAAACATTTGTTTTGATAATGAAGAACTTTTTTGGGCAACAATAAGGTCCGAAACTACGCAGAACTTGTCAACAATATATTGACTGCTTTTAGAAACTTGGACTGCAACATGAGCTTCAAGATGCACTACCTAATTTCACATATGGGGCAGCTTTCTGACAACCTGGGTTCAATGAGTGACAGGATTCATTCAGGACTTAAAAGGGATGGAGACTAGGTATCAAGGTCGCTGGGATGCAGTCATGATGGCTGACTCCTGTTAGAATTTGAAGAGAGACCTCCCTGTCGCTGAGCATTTCAGTAATTCGAAGAAACGGAAGTTAAGCCTGATGATTCAACATACAATTTACGTCTACTTACCGTTATCAATGCCTACTATTTAGTTTTCAGTAATTGATGTTTCTATCAGATAATCAATATATGTTGTAGGCAAAACATTTTTTCTCTTAAAAACATGATAATGTATGTTGATAAAAAAAGACGATGATAAAAATCAGCTGATAATGCCACAAAATGTAAATGATTTTTTAACTTAGCACAAAAATCTGGAGAAAAACGATACATTTTCTTGTTTAGCCGCGCAGACATACCATAAATCAGTTGTAGAAATCTCGACAACATTCAAAAAGTAAACAATTCTTGCTCAGTGTAATAGTTATTAACGACTATTTCAATAACGAATATCTGCTTATACAAATTGCCCGTATAAAATTACAGTCCGTCTGTTTCTGGATAACATCTTTTTAAATGTGTATCAGTTGTTGATCGGAGGAATCTGCAAAGTTATTTTTTGTGGAGAAGGGACATTATGGAGTGTGTATTAAGGAGGGGATGTAATGTCGTCTGTTCGCCTTTCTGGTCCGCGCCATCTTGTCTGAATTAATCGGGATCCGGTGATTCGCCCTTATCTCCAATTAAATAAAGTAAATAAATAGAAATCTTTTGGATGGAGAATCATTTTCAAGGGTAGTCTCGAAAGCGCATGCGCAAAATCGGCGGTTGTATTTCAAGACGGCGAACTTAAGATTTGAAAACTAAATAGTTCTACTTCTCTCAAGTGACAATGTATTGGTGAATTATTAAAATTCCCCTTGCGTGGTGGCTAAGCAAAATAAAGCAGCTGCTGAATTAGATGCGGGCGTTTCTCTTACGGATCAATTTTACTCTGTTAGAAATAGACCTAGACCATTTCTGACAATGAAAATGTGAAAATGCATAAAAATTTGATGTTTAGTGAAAGATAAAACATGGTTAATAAATATGATATATTCATATACAGAATTATGAGATTACGTTTTTGAATTTTTTAATGGAGGTTATTTTGATTCTGTAAACTATTGTTCTCATCTGGAGTATTATTTTCACAATGTGTATCTTTATTTTATCTCCGATATTCTTCAGGTGTATTTTGTCGAACTCGGGAATCTTTCTGTCGAACACAGGATTTTTTTTTTATCGAACTTGTTAATCTACATGGAATTTTGAACGGAACACTTCATTTAATTCACAATGGTAACATGCTTAATTTAGCAAAGATGATCAACTATTTCGCAAAAAAAAAGCGTCTGGAGAAGGCCGGGGATTAAATCGACCGACACATTGTGAAAATAACACTCAAGATGAGAACAATTGTTCGAAGAATCCAAATAATACAAAATAACTTATAAGAGTTCTTGTGTTTGTAAAATAGTCAAAGAAAAAGATCACGAAATTAATAAGTGTGGGTTTCTGCACGCTCGTTTTGTTTTGTTTTTGTTTTTTGTTTTTTGTTTTTTTTTGGGGGGGGGCTCATTTTGTTCAAGCTAGGGATAAGGTATCATTCACCCGCTATCTCATATATTTCAAACGAGACATCCTTTTAAATTCTTAACCGACCCTTTAAGTGAAATTGTCTATATCTGTTTTGCACTTGGTTCACTGGGTATATTTGCGAAGTAGATATTGGAATTCTTTTTCATGGGTCTAGTTGCTCTTATAATTAATGGAATGATGGAGACTTTCCTAACATTCCAGTTATTTTCATGTTGAACATAAAACCTTGGTATTTCGCCATCTTTTCCTTCTCAACACTATTTAACCCAGCATTTTTGGGGGATTCTAAATTCTACTAAGTTTGATTCTTTCGTTCTTCTTATCTCATAGGAGTGTGTCAGAGTTAATAACTCCGATTTTAAGTGCGTAGTTGTAGAAAATGCATCGTCATAGTGGATAGTTCTTAACTCATTTCAAACGTTTTTTTTTTTCTGGTCCATGTTCACAGAATTTACTGTTAGATTTGATATACAACCTTTTACAAATGGTCAAGGGCAGATATTAATGCAGTTCGTTGTCGCATTCTATATTAGCCCCCCCCCCCCCGACAGACCCTTACAGCTGGAAGTCAGGTGGCTCATATTTACTTATTCTGTGCGGCAGAACTTGCACTTGTTTTCATTGCTGAGACCATTCAGCTTTTTAAAGGCATTAGTCATCAAGTCTTGATCTTAGGTAGCCATTATTATCCTCTCCTAGTTACTGTAAAACGATCCTATTTTTAGCAATATTTTGCTGCTTCATTTTTTCAATCTTTTTATTAGATTGTTCTTGCTTGGGATGCTGCATCCTACTGGATGCCAGACATTCATCCACTATCTTATATATTCTAACCGAGTGATATTTTTTTAAATTCTGATCGCCCTTTTAAGTGGAACTGTTTGTATCTATCTTGGACTTGGTTCATCAGATATACGTGCTAGATAGGTTTTGCAAGTCTTTTTCATGAGTTCAATTGCTTTTATAATTACCAGAATAATCGAGATTTTCCTAAGATTCCAGGTTTTTTTTTTTTTTTTTTTTTCATGTCGTACATAATGTATGTGGTACGTATTCTCTTTCGGGGCATGTAATTAGCGAATAGTCGTTTGCTCTAATTTTTCTATGGAATAAGTGATAGTAGTATGTAATAGAGTGTTGCTAACTTGTTTTATCTTCGGATTTACTATTGTTTTGTTTATTGTGACCCAACTAGTCACGGTGGAAGGAGATTACCCCGGAACGAGGGATTACGGAGAGCTGAATTAGAGTTATAATCGAAAATTGCTCCAAAAAGAGGCCAGGGAAAGAGGAATTAGAGCCTTTTTATTTTAATGGCGGTCCGGGAAAACAGCAGGTAACCCTGCCAGTTTGGAAGAAAGTTCAAGTGGCCGATGTGAAATACACTTTTCTTGTAACGACAAAAGCAAAATCGAATTTATGAAAGAATAAACTGTGAAAGTGATTATTTGGAGATATCTAGCGGATGCTTAAGATAGAGTATTGACTTGGGGGTCAAGGACGGGCTCCCCAGGGCCTGAGAAAATCATTAATGCCATACTTGCTATAGAAAATTACCTGCGTAGGATGTGGGGAAGAGGTAGCTGATCATCCAATCAGGACGAACTAAGGGGTGACGGATTAGACGATGATTGGTTAGCTGAAACACTCAGGTGTATTCCGACTCACACCAGTACAGACCAAGAAAAATCAGTTCTGCAGTGAGTTTGCAGAAAGTTCTGAATTGAGTCTGGAGTCGGTTCACTTAGGAAAAGTAGCCACCGCCTCCACATCCCGCTGTTCGAAAATTACTCATCCTTTGACGGATCAAAAGCAAGAATTCGGTTGTTGAAACCCAGACTAAGCCCCGTTCGTCGACTACCGTAACTACCAGAAAAAAGAAACTTGAATCGGGATTTTATTTCTTTTATTTTGATTCTCCTGTGAAAAACTGTACATACTTAGTTTATTTCTTATTTTTATTTATGCTATAAGTGGTAATAGGATGTAATAGAGTGTTGCTGACTTGTTTTGTATCTGGCTTTACCGTTCTTTTGGTTAAAAGTCTGGTCTTAGTATGTTTGGCGATCGGATCAAAGAACAAATATACTTTAGAGTGCCGAAAATAATTTATTTGAGCACGAAGAAAAACTAATCATACGTCTATAACATTTACCCTTTTCTTTTCAATAATTCAAGAGGAGAATCTAATTAAGTTTTTGATCAAGAATAACGTCTAGTTGTGAAGGTTATCGTAACGATGATGCAGCAGTCGTATAGATGCTGATCTTCCTTTTTTCCTTTTAGCTGTAACTAACCTGACTGCCCGGCGTTTCCTGGGTGTTTGGAGGTGTGTGTTGAGCAAAAAAAAAAAAAATGAAAATCCGTCGGCTCTGTCGAAAGCTTTAGGCAGACATGCATACATGCACACACACACATATACATACATACATGCACACACACATATATACATACATACATGCATACATACATACATACATACATACATACATACATACATTTAAACAGACAGGTGAGATTTATATTATAGACTAGCCTGGGTGCGCGGCGTTGCTCGGTTGTTTGGAGTGTCAAAAGTGGTAGTAGGCAGGCAAGCTCGAACCCGTACCGTGAAGGAGGAAAAGAACGTGAAACAAAAAAGTGACGCGTTTGCTGCTGCGCCCATCGCTAAATCGGAAGTGACATAGGTTTAAATTAAGACTAGACAATCAAAAAGAGGGGATGACTTTCTAAAATATCGGCGAAAAAAGTGATCAATCCCTGTACAAAAGTGCTCAGTTTAGGGTGAAGGAATTAATGTATTTGGCCAACGTTACGATATTTGTCGTCCGAAGGTTCGGCTTCAAAATGATACCGTTCTCGTTAAAATTCGTCGCCTCTGTCTAAAGTTTTAGGCAGACATCCCAACATACTTAAATTAAAACAGACAGGTGAGATTTATATAATAGATAATGCATGATAACAAATTATTTTTCAAAAACGTCAACAATACATTTGCACGATGACGTCATACTCTTTCGTGTTTTTTCTTTCATGGTTTACTGAGTTTCTTCTTGCCAACTTCCCGGAGAAGAGAACAACAATAGATTTTAAAAAGCGTATGCCCACTCATTCAGACTATTCGGCTCATCTCGATTAAGAGTCATATTCTGACATGTAGCCCGAGTTCCAAACTTTTAACTTTTAATCTGAATGTAACAGAGTGCATATATCAGCAGCAGCAGAAGGATAGATGGCAAGAGATTGTATTAGCAGCAGGAGCAGCGTTTGAATCCGTATGCAAATTAGGAAGTGTGCGCCTGCTGGCGTTTGAAAAAAAAAAGCAAAGAAGTACACCACGTGGTCGGGGAGAAACAAAGTCGGCGTCGAAGGAAATGGACGTGTAAAATGACAGGAGGAAAAAGTCGACGCTGAAGGAGACGGGTGCGTAAATTGAAGGCGGGACTGGGCCGACTGTATTGCCGGTGTACTGTCGGGAAAAAAGGGAAACGCTACCAGGTTAGGTGGCAGCGAGCGACTTTTTAAGTATTGTTGAGTTGGGAGAGTAACGGAAATAAATGGTTATGTTAAAAAATAAAAAGGCCGACCCGGATTTTTATCTATTTATTTCCAGTTTTATTTTTACTAATTACTAAATTAAAGTGTAATACGTTGCATGAATTTTCAACTTTCTTCTTACTCTAGCCTTATGTAAAACATACGGTTTTTAACACTTTTTACGCATTCGAGTCAAGCATGGCTACACTGGACAAACAGTTCTCCATCGTTTCATCGTGATCGGCAACAGTCAGCAACTATACTATATTTATACATATTGGTACGGTAGGGGAAACGGGGAGCAGGAAAGAAATTCTAAAACCAAGCAGTCCGAGAAAAGAACTATGGGGTTAGAATATTTCCCGGTATCTTGCAACCTCTACATGCAGATAGGTCACATACGTTTATTAGATCAATATTGTGTTTATTTTCTTCTCATCTACCTGAATTTTGCCATCTTTTATCGTACAATATCAAATAGTCCTTTGTATGCAAGTTGTTCTATTTAGTGCTAATCAGGTTCCCATCAATGTTAATAAACATTCTTTGATCCATGATTTATATATATATATATATATATATATATATATATATATATATATATATATATATAAATATATATCTTCAAAGGTTCTGTACATTCAACCGCTTGCTTCTCAGCTTACGTCAAGTTATGTGGGTCGCTGCTCTTTCTACTAAACCTTGTGATAATATGCCGCTTTATTAAAGAAAAAAGGTTTCATTTCTGCATATGATATTAGTGCAATCATCTGCATCTTGTGTCTTTGAGAAACGTAATCCTGTCTTCAAATAATTATAGCTTTAATGCTGATTTCTAAGTCCGTGTTCTCGCAGGGCGTGTCTTGCGCTATCTTTCAAGTGGTACAAAACTAGAGCAGTACACATTCATCTATCTGTTGACTTGCGGTCGTTTGTAGCTGAAGTTTGGATTTTTATTGCTTTTTGTTCTAATATAAAAAAAATAAAATGGAACTTCGGAGGACAAAAAAAAATCAACGTTTCGCATAGCTGTTGCGTGAGCTTTATCAGGATGGTTAAAAACAACAATATAAAAATATATACTATTGCACATAGATTTATTCGTTTATTCAGTATGGATGTTGCTTCAATTAGGGGTGTAGGATAAGTAAAGCTCTTTATACCATGGTATTTCGAAGCCTAGTGCTTCTCATCAGAAGAGGTGGCAAGAAGCTAGTAAACATATAACAGATACGACATCTAGCGATAGCTACATTAGGGGCGAAATAGTTGAGCGTGAGAGGAAGACGGTAATATATTGAAACTGTTGTGCAAGAGAAATGGGAGAACTACAATGATCTTGCAATAGCAGAGAAATATAGCTGATATATACTTTCTCTATCGCATAGATCACACACACACACACACACACACACACACACACACATATATATATATATATATATATATAATGTGTTATTACCAAACTGAAAGAAGAGAACAAGCAAAAACAGCGAAGGGTGCAAAAGGAAATTATTGCCATTTTCCTCGCAACAGATGGTTGCAAAGAAATACAGAAATTTCAACCACTGCATATTCAAAAATATTGGATGAGCTGACTTTCAAGGAAATTGGCGATACAATGAGAAGAAAGATCAGACCAAAGAAAGATTTCGTCATCGCTGAAAGAACGAACGTTTCTGGAAACAATACAGCACTCTGAGAAGTCTATTGTACAATTCGTATTGAAAGAAATAACAAGATGTTGTAAATTCAAAGAATTTGTCACCAATGAAATAAGTTAGGCAAAATGAATTAACCGTCCTACGCTTGATAGAAGGTATACATAAACTTTCTACTGGTACATGCTACAAAATATTTTCCTATTCTATTGCAATGATCCATTGTTTCTGCTCGGTTCTCTTTCCAAAAGTCAAATCTCTCTGGCCACAATCTAGCATAGATAGATATATTCTTCCTTTAGCAGATAGATATATTCCTTCTTTATAGTATATATCGTCTTGTTGGTGGGCACTGGTTCTTGAATGGTTGCTAATGGGTCGATCATTTGACATTGATCACAGTTTCTGACTATGTTTTGCACGCTATCCGTCGTCACCTCTAAGTAAACCTTACGTACTAGATAAAGCTCCTACATGTTTTGGCTCGTATAATTCCTCCTCTTTTTCTTGTTCGATACAACAGGCTGCTGTAATCGTTCTCTCTGGTTTAAGCCAACTTTTTTCACCCTGGTCAGAATGTCGACTTTTTTTTTTAGAGGACACAAAGGTTACACTTAACTTTAAATCGAACTCAACAATCATTTCTCCTAAAACCCTTAAACGTCGTAGTATAATTAATTCTGCTCCTTCTTTTTTTCGGGTCGTTTACTTATCAGTTATCACAAAATTAATTCAGCTACGAACAGTAACTGAGTCTGTTCGGATCTCAGTTTCTTTCAGACGCCATTTCAATTTAAGGTTGGCACTCTTTATCGTAGCTTCCAGCTAGATTACATTGATGTGATTATGATTATATTTCTTTCTTAACTATTATAACCAAACTACCTATGGTGGTCGAATTTCATAGTAATAGCGAGTATAATAGAGTTGAGTTAAAGCTTTTAATATGTGAGGAATATCGGGCAATTCCTGATTGCCTTGCTGACTCCATTTATTTGGTTAATGACTCAAACTAAAACAAGGAAAAATTATTCAGCTGAGCGGTTTTAAGATTGATAATAATATTTTGATACTAATATTGTTTGCTAATAAAACCATGTAATTCGAGAGAATGGTAGTGTTATTGATTTGGGTTTTTCTCAGGGCGGATGTGAACCCGGGGTCAGGGTTTCAAAGTTTGCTCGGCTTGAGAATCTTTCAATGAAAAGTTACTTAATTAATATGCACAGGTGATTTTGCCAGATTGGCCAGTCCGGGTGAGTTCGATTCTGACGGTGCGGAAGCTGATTGGCTGAATGGGACTTTAGATCTCGTCAGCTCTAACCCACTCCTCGAATATAAGAAGGTATGTAAGAGCGAATGCTGGCAGTTGAGTTGAATTGGAGTGTAGGTTTAGAGTATGTACTAGCTCCCAGCTATCGAAACCTCTTCTCCCACACCACCACCACTCATCCCACTCTCACTGATCACCAGGTGACGGGAATACTAAAAGAAAGGAAGAAAAAATAAAACAAAATCGTTCGTCGCTGAGAGATATTCTTTCTTTAAACTAACTGTTACATTCAACTGTAAATACTGTGTTGCTGAAAAAAAATGCATTCGGAATTTAATTCCACTGTATAATACCAACACATTGTAGTTAGACGTTTTATTTGATAATATAATTTTTGGAAAAATACAAGGAACTGGCGACTGGAGTTTTATTTATTGTCTACGGGAGTTATAACTTAGTTATCAGGCCGCACGTCGGGCTCTTCTGCTTAAGTGGTGGTAAATTTTCTCAAATAACGTTGTGATGTTTTGATCAAAATCGGACTGTTCCTCTTTTAATCGGGTTTTTCGATTATCGATTTACGATACTTATCGGAGGCATTACGATACAAAACTTACCTAAGACCACTCTCAGATACATAAATTATATTTGTGCGAAATTTTAAAAAATCAATCTTTCGCAGTCTGCAGGGAACGAACACATAAACACAAAGCGACTATTACATATAAGTAGAGATTATAACTTAGGCACTTTATCCATTGTGCCACGTGTCAGTAGGAATAATTCTAATATAAATGTCGGAGGTGGCATCATATATGAAATATTCCTTATTCTAATTTCGATCAAAATTGATTAAAAATTTCTGATTATAGAAAATATTTATAATTTAAAGGAATCTTATGGAACATTGATCAAGTTTAATACCAATATATATATTGATTTTCGAATGGTTGTGTCTATATTATGCTCTATAAAATACTTTTAAATATACCAGAGAAACGAAACATTGAGAACTATCCATTTATTTTGCACGAGCGAGGGATACCCGGCGTTTCCCAGGTGCTTGGAGGTGTGTGTGGAAACTCCGGGGGTGGGGGGTGGGGTAAAAAAAGTAAGTATGAGGATCGAACCCGAACCCTTGAGGCAAAGTTGTAAATTAAAGTGTGAAAAAAAAAAAAAAGTGCGATGTTAACCATTGCCCCACCGCGAGATGCTATCGGAAACACATTTGAATTTATTTAATTACTTGGATTAAGCAGATGCCCGTTTTAATGAGATAATGAGGTCAAGTTTGACTGCGGGATTTCATTTACTGCTGAATGCTTCCCACCCCCCAAGATGTTATCGGAAAAAGGACTAACCCACATGCGGCGAGCGATAAATGTTGAATATTTATCTTCCCAAAATCGAGCAAATTAAATAGACAGGCAAGCTTCGTTGTTAACTGTGAGATATTACGATTTATATGTGATATATAAAGTTTTAAAAAGTTGTGAAGCGAACGACCGCTTCTCTGAAAAAAGCCTTTTGTAGACACACAGAAAAAGCGAACACACATACATACATACATTTTCGCTTTTATATTTATAGATTATACACATTGTTAATATTCAACAAAAATCTGGAGTACATTTTTTCTCCTTTTTTTTATTACATTTTCACCCCAAACAAGGCACATTGCCACTTTGGTGTAGGGGGCTACTATCAGGGGCAACCGCTACTGGGGTACTATGTAGGGAGTTGGGCAGCAAGATATCGGTTCACGTTACACTTGAACTTCGGCATCTCAGTACAGTTGGGGAAGCAGGGATCTGAAATGGAATTCAAGAGTCTAGCGGTTCTGGGGAAGAAACTACTGGAGTAGAAAGCTCTTTTATATCTAGGGATCTCTACTGTGTGGGAGTGGGATTTAGCACACATTATATATATATATATATATATATATATATATACATTATATATATATACACACATTATATATATATACACATTATATATATATACACATTATATATATATACACATTATATATATATATACACACACACATTATATATATACACACACATTATATATATATACACACACATTATATATATATACACACATATTATATATATATATACACACACATTATATATATATATACACACATTATATATATATATACACACACATTATATATATATAAATATATATATATAATTGACAACAGCTCTATATTCCAAATTTTAAAATGTTGTCCATCATACCATTTATTTCTTTAAGCATGTAAAAATGTTCAATTCTTCATAGCACCTGTTTCGTAGCGCAGAATCATTCATGTAATTATTATGTCACTTTTTAAAATTTATTCTGCCCTCAACTCATCAGAGAAAAGGAACTCATCAAATTTTAAATAAAATTAAGGAATATAGGCATGATTACAAAATCCAAAACTCGGAAGAGAAGTTACAATTGTCTTAGTTACGTCATATATATATATATATATATATATATATATATATATATATATATATATATATATATATAACTTCTTCATTTACTCACATAAAATTAATATACGAAAGTATAGATTTATGCGTAAACTTTAAGTATTTACTTCAAAAGTGCTCAATACGTAGGTAGAGCTAGTTAGTAATTTATAAAATATATATGGCGATTAAGCTACACTGAATATTCGGCGTTTCATCCAATCTAGGATTCCTCAGGCTTATGCGCCTGAGGAATCCTAGAGTGGATGAAACACCGAATATTCAGTGTAGCTTAATCGCCATATATATATATGTATATATATATATATATATATATATATATATATATATATATATATATATTATGCACAGATCATCATATCATGATTAGATCACTCTGACGGACGTTAAAAAACATTTAAAAAAATAAATGTTAAAATTTCAACAGTATTTCTTGCGGTTAACAGTGGTTGAATGGATTGGATCCTTGCTAATAAAGGCAGAGATGGCTTCTGTTGCCGGGTTCGAATCTGTGGCACCCTGCACTGATGATTCTTGAAAGGATGAAACACTAGTGTCAGTAGGTATTTAATAATTATTATAGGAAATAATTATGTGTGTGTGTGTGTGTGTGTGTGTGTGTGTGTGTGTGTGTGTGTGATTAGACTCTCTGAGAGAATATAGGGTACATTAATTGAAGGAAGATGCTTGTTTAATATGTATTAAAAGGTTATAGCTATGGAAAGGGTTTACATGAAATATGGGGTTAGGAATAATAGTGAGATAATAAATGTGAGGGGATAAATTATAAAGTATGCACGATAGAACGATTTTAGTTGACTAAGAGAGGATAAACAAATGGTAGAATAAGGGTATAGAAATATATAAGGAATATGGCATGAAAGGATATAAAAATATAAGGAATATAGAGTTATAACTAATAATAAAAGTTATAAAAGATACAAAGTTATTAAATATAGGAGAATAAAAATAGGAGAATAAAATGGATATACAAAATGGATATTAAAAAATGAATATAAAAAATAACAGCAAAAATATAAAGATCTAAACAGCCAAGTGACACCTAAAAAAAACCCAAAATAAAATGAAAATGCGACAACAGAGAAAATATACAGTAGTAGAAAGTTCCTGGAGGCAAGGGATAGAGATGTTTTGCTATTTTTTTTGGAGGAAGGGGGGGTTCTTGACTGCAAACCAGTGTTGAAATATTTTGTAAAAAGGTAATAAACAGAAGTTCTTCTGCGAGAAATACAGACTCAGTCCAGATTTAGATGATGATTCAAGACCTGAAAATATAAAACTATATACTGATGTACACAAATTTTTCCTTTATTCAATAAGGATGATATATCAATTAGGAGTGTACGATAAGTAAAAGCTCTTTATACCATGGAATTTTGAAGCCTAATGCTTCTCATCAGAGGAAGAGAGAAGATGCTAGATAACATAATAGGGATGCAACGTGTAGTGATACTTACATTAGTAATTGAATAAATGTATAAATCTGTATGACTCATATTTTTATATTGTAATTTTCGTGTTTTATTGATACTCTATATAAGCATTTTTATTAATACTCTCTATAAGCTTTTTTATCGATACTCTAAATAAGCTTTTTTATTGATACTCTATATAAGCTTTTTATTGATACTCTATATAAGCTTTTTTATTGATACGCTATATAAGCTTTTTATTGATACTCTATATAAGCTTTTTTATTGATACTCTCTATAAGCTTTTTTATCGATACTCTATATAAACTTTTTTATTGATACTCTATATAAGCTTTTTTATTGATAGTCTATATAAGCTTTTTTATTGATACTCTATATAAGCTTTTTTATTGATACTCTATATAAGCTTTTTTATTGATACTCTATATAAGCTTTTTTATTGATACCTTATATAAGCTTTTTCATTGATACTCTCTATAAGCTTTTTTATTGATACTCTATATCAGCTTTTTTATTGATACTCTATATAAGCTTTTTTATCGATACTCTATATAAGCTTTTTTATTGATACTCTCTATAAGCTTTTTTATTGATACTCTATATAAGCTTTTTTATTGATACTCTATATAAGCTTTTTTATTGATACACTCTACAAGCTTTTTTATTGATACTCTATATAAGCTTTTTTATTGATACTCTATATCAGCTTTTTTATTGATACTCTATATAAGCTTTTTTATTGATACTCTATATAAGCTTTTTATAGATACTCTATCGAAGCTTTTTTATTGATACTCTCTATAAGCTTTTTTATTGATACTCTATATAAGCTTTTTATTGATACTCTATATAAACTTTTTTATCCATACTCTCTATAAGCTTTTTATCGATACTCTATATAACCTTTTTTATTAATACTCTATATAAACTTTTTTATCGATACTCTATATAAGCTTTTTTATTGATACTCTATATAAGCTTTTTTATTGATACTCTATATAAGCTTTTTTATCGATACTCTCTACAAGCTTTTTTATTGATACTCTATATAAGCCTTTTTATTGATACTCTATATAAGCTTTTTTATTGATACTCTCTATAGACTTTTTATATTGATACTCTATATAAGCTTTTTTATTGATACTCTATATAAGATTTTTTATTGAGACTCTCTATAAGCTTTTTTATTGATACTCTATATAAACTTTTTTATTGATACTTTATATAAGCTTTTTTATTTATACTCTATATAAACTTTTTTATTGATACTCTATATAAGCTTTTTTATTGATACGATATATAAGCTTTTTATTGATACTCTATATAAGCTTTTTTTATTGATACTCTCTATAAGCTTTTTTATCGATACTCTATACAAACTTTTTTATTGATACTCTATATAAGCTTTATTATTGATACTCTATATAAGCTTTTTTATTGATACTCTATATAAGCTTTTTTATTGATACTCTATACAAGCTTTTTTATTGATACTCTATATAAGCTTTTTTATTGATACTCTCTATAAACTTTTTTATTGATACTCTATATAAGCTTTTTTATTGATACTGTATAAAAGCTTTTTTATCGAGACTCTATATAAGCTTTTTTATTGATACTCTATATCAGATTTTTTATTGATACTCTCTATAAAATTTTTTATTGATACTATATATAAACTTTTTTATCCATACTCTCTATAAGCTTTTTATCGATACTCTATATAACCTTTTTTATTAATACTCTATATAAACTTTTTTATCGATACTCTATATAAGCTTTTTTATTGATACTCTATATAAGCTTTTTTATTGATACTCTATATAAGCTTTTTTATCGATACTCTCTACAAGCTTTTTTATTGATACTCTATATAAGCCTTTTTATTGATACTCTATATAAGCTTTTTTATTGATACTCTCTATAGACTTTTTATATTGATACTCTATATAAGCTTTTTTATTGATACTCTATATAAGATTTTTTATTGAGACTCTCTATAAGCTTTTTTATTGATACTCTATATAAACTTTTTTATTGATACTTTATATAAGCTTTTTTATTTATACTCTATATAAACTTTTTTATTGATACTCTATATAAGCTTTTTTATTGATACGATATATAAGCTTTTTATTGATACTCTATATAAGCTTTTTTTATTGATACTCTCTATAAGCTTTTTTATCGATACTCTATACAAACTTTTTTATTGATACTCTATATAAGCTTTATTATTGATACTCTATATAAGTTTTTTTATTGATACTCTATATAGGCTTTTTTATTGATACTCTATATAAGCTTTTTTATTGATACTCTATATAAGCTTTTTTATTGATACTCTATATATGCTTTTTTATAGATACTCTATATAAGCTTTTTATTGATCATCTCTATAAGCTTTTTTATTGATACTCTATATAAGCTTTTCATTGATACTCTATATAAACTTTTTTATCGATACTCTCTATAAGCTTTTTTATCGATACTTTATATAACCTTTTTTATTAATACTCTATATAAACTTTTTTATCGATACTCTATATAAGCTTTTTTATTGATACTCTATATAAGCTTTTTTATTGATACTCTATATAAGCTTTTTTATTGATACTCTCTATAAGCTTTTTTATTGATACTCTATATAAGCTTTTTTATTGATACTCTATATAAGCTTTTTTATTGATACTCTCTATAAACTTTTTTATTGATACTCTATATAAGCTTTTTTTTATACTCTATATAAGCTTTTTTACTGATACTCTCTATAAGCTTTTTTATTGATACTCTATATAAACGTTTTTATTGATACTCTATATAAGCTTTGTTATTGATACTCTATATAAGCTTTTTTATTGATACTCTATATAAGCTTTTTTATTGATACTCTCTATAAACTTTTTTATTGATACTCTATATAAACTTTTTTATTGATACTCTATATAAGCTTTTTTATTGATGCTCTATATAAGCTTTTTTATTGATACTCTATATAAGCTTTTTTATTGATAATCTATATATACTCTTTTATTGATACTCTATATAAGCTATTTTATATACACTCTATATAAATTTTTTATTGATACTCTATATACACTTTTTTATTGATACTCTATATAAACTTTTTATTGATACTCTATATAAGCTTTTTTATTGATACTCTATATAAACTTTTTTATTGATACTCTATATAAGCTTTTTTATTGATACTCTATATAAACTTTTTTATTGATACTCTATATAAGCTTTTTTATTGATACTCTATATAAGCTTTTTTATTGATACTCTATATAAACTTTTTTATTGATACTCTATATAAGCTTTTTTATTGATACTCTATATAAGCTTTTTTATTGATACTCTAAATAAGCTTTGTTATTGATACTCTATATAAACATTTTTATTGATACTCTATATAAACTTTTTTATTGATACTCTATATAAACTTTATTATTGATACTCTATATAAGCTTTTTTATTGATACACTATATAAACTTTTTTATTGGTACTCTATATAAGCTTTTTTATTGATACTCTATATAAGCTTTTTTATTGATACTCTATATAAAGTTTTTTATTGATACTCTATATAAGCTTTTTTATAGATACTCTATATAAGCTTTTTTATTGATACTCTCTATAAGCTTTTTTATTGATACTCTATATAAGCTTTTTATTGATACTCTATATAAACTTTTTTATCGATACTCTCTATAAGCTTTTTTATCGATACTCTATACACCCTTTTTTATTAATATTCTATATAAACCTTTTTATTAATATTCTATATAAACTTTTTTATCGATACTCTATATAAGCTTTTTTATTGATACTCTATATAAGCTTTTTTATTGATACTCTATATAAGCTTTTTTATTGATACTCTCTATAAGCTTTTTTACTGATACTCTATATAAGCTTTTTTATTGATACTCTATATAAGCTTTTTTATTGATACTCTCTATAAAATTTTTTATTGATACTCTATACAAGCTTTTTTATTGATACTCTATATAAGCTTTTTTATTGATACTCTATATAAGCTTTTTTATTGATACTCTATATAAGCTTTTTTATTGATACTCTATATAAGCTTTTTTATAGATACTCTATATAAGCTTTTTTATTGATAATCTCTATAAGCTTTTCTTTGATACTCTATACAAGCTTTTCATTGATACTTTATATAAACTTTTTTATCGATACTCTCTATAAGCTTTTTTATCGATACTCTATATAACCTATTTTATTAATACTCTATATAAACTTTTTTATCGATACTCTATACAAGCTTTTTTATTGATACTCTATATAAGTTGTTTTATTGATACTCTATATAAGCTTTTTTTATTGATCCTCTCTATAAGCTTTTTTATTGATAGTCTATATAAGCTTTTTATTGATACTCTATATAAGCTTTTTTTATTGATACTCTCTATGAACTTTTTTATTGATACTCTATATAATTTTTTTTTATACTCTATCTAAGCTTTTTTATTGATACTCTCTATAAGCTTTTTTATTGATACTCTATATAAGCTTTTTTATTGATACTCTCTATAAGCTTTTTTATTGATACTCTATATGAGCTTTTTATTGATACTTTATATAAACTTTTTTATTGATACTCTATATAAGCTTTTTTATTGATACTCTATATAAGCTTTTTTATTGATACTCTATATAAACTTTTTTATTGATACTCTCTATAACCTTTTTTATTGATACTCTATATAAGCTTTTTTATTGATACTCTATAGAAACTTTTTTATTGATACTCTATATAAGCTTTTTTATTGATACTCTACATAAACTTTTTTATTGATACTCTATATAAGCTTTTTTATTGATACTCTATATAAGCTTTTTTATTGATACTCTATATAAGCTTTTTTATTGATACTCTATATAAACTTTTTTATTGATACTCTATATAAACTTTTGTATTGATACTCTATATAAACTTTTGTATTGATACTCTATATACACTTTTTTCTTGATACTCTATATAAGCTTTTTTATTGATACTCTATATAAGCTTTTTTATTGATAATCTATATAAACTTTTTATTGATACTCTATATAAGCCTTTTTATAGATACTCTATACAAGCTTTTTTATTGATACTCTCTATAAGCTTTTTTATTGATACTCTATGTAAGCTTTTTATTGATACTCTATATAAACTTTTTTATCGATACTCTCTATAAGCTTTTTTATCGATACTCTATATAACCTTTTTTATTAATATTCTATATAAACTTTTTTATTAATATTCTATATAAACTTTTTTATCGATACTCTATATAAGCTTTTTTATTGATACTCTATATAAGCTTTTTTATTGATACTCTATATAAACTTTTTTATTGATACTCTCTATAAGCTTTTTTATTGATACTCTATATAAACTTTTTTATTGATACTCTATATAAGCTTTTTTATTGATACTCTCTATAAGCTTTTTTATTGATACTCTATAAAAGCTTTTTTATTGATACTCTATATACGCTTTTTATTTATACTCTCTATAAGCTTTTTTATTGATACTCTATATAAACTTTTTTATTGATACTCTATATAAGCTTTTTTATTTATACTCTATATAAACTATTTATTGATACTCTATATAAGCTTTTTTATTGATACGATATATAACCTTTTTATTAGTACTCTATATAAGCTTTTTTATTGATACTCTCTATAAGCTTTTTTATCGATACTCTATATAAACTTTGTTATTGATACTCTATATAAAATTTTTTATTGATACTCTATATAAACTTTTTTATTGATACTCTATATAAGCTTTTTTTTGATACTCTATATAACCTTTTTTATTGATACTCTACATAAGCTTTTTTATTGATACTCTCTATAAACTTTTTTATTGATACTCTATATAAGCTTTGTTATAGATACTCTATAGAAGCTTTTTTATTTATACTCTCTATAAGCTTTTTTATTGATACTCTATATAAGCTTTTTATTTATAATCTATATAAATTTTTTTATCGATACTCTCTATAAGCTTTTTTATCGATACTCTATATAAGCTTTTTTATTAATATTCTATACAAACTTTTTTATTAATATTCTATATAAACTTTTTTATCGATACTCTATATAAGCTTTTTTGTTGATACTCTATAAAAGCTTTTTTATTGATACTCTATATAAGCTTTTTTATTGATACTCTCTATAAGCTTTTTTATTGATACTCTATATAAGCTTTTTTATTGATACTCTATGTAAGCTTTTTATTGATACTCTATATAAACTTTTTTATCGATACTCTCTATAAGCTTTTTTATCGATACTCTATATAACCTTTTTTATTAATATTCTATATAAACTTTTTTATTAATATTCTATATAAAGTTTTTATCGATACTCTATATAAGCTTTTTTATTGATACTCTATATAAGCTTTTTTATTGATACTCTATATAAACTTTTTTATTGATACTCTCTATAAGCTTTTTTATTGATACTCTATATAAGCTTTTTTATTGATACTCTATATAAGCTTTTTTATTGATACTCTCTATAAGCTTTTTTATTGATACTCTATAAAAGCTTTTTTATTGATACTCTATATACGCTTTTTATTTATACACTCTATAAGCTTTTTTATTGATACTCTATATAAACTTTTTTATTGATACTCTATATAAGCTTTTTTATTGATACTCTATATAAACTTTTTTATTGATACTCTATATAAGCTTTTTTATTGATACGATATATAACCTTTTTATTGATACTCTATATAAGCTGTTTTATTGATACTCTCTATAAGCTTTTTTATCGATACTCTATATAAACTTTTTTATTGATACTCTATATAAAATTTTTTATTGATACTCTATATAAACTTTTTTATTGATACTCTATATAAGCTTTTTTTTTGATACTCTATATAACCTTTTTTATTGATACTCTACATAAGCTTTTTTATTGATACTCTCTATAAACTTTTTTATTGATACTCTATATAAGCTTTGTTATAGATACTCTATAGAAGCTTTTTTATTGATACTCTCTATAAGCTTTTTTATTGATACTCTATATAAGCTTTTTATTTATACTCTGTATAAATTTTTTTATCGATACTCTCTATAAGCTTTTTTATCGATAATCTATATAAGCTTTTTTATTAATATTCTATATAAACTTTTTTATTAATATTCTATATAAACTTTTTTATCGATACTCTATATAAGCTTTTTTGTTGATACTCTATATAAGCTTTTTTATTGATACTCTATATAAGCTTTTTTATTGATACTCTCTATAAGCTTTTTTATTGATACTCTATCTAAGCTTTTTTATTGATACTCTATATAAGCTTTTTTATTGATACTCTATATAAGCTTTTTTATTGATACTCTATATAAACTTTTTTATTGATACTCTATATAAGCTTTTTTATAGATACTCTATATAAGCTTTTTTATTGATAATCTCTATAAGCTTTTTTATTGATACTCTCTACAAGCTTTTCATTGATACTCTATATAAACTTTTTTATCGATACTCTCTAAGAGCTTTTTTATCGATACTCTATATAACCTTTTTTATTAATACTCTATATAAACTTTTTTATCGATACTCTATAGAAGCTTTTTTATTGATACTCTATATAAGCTTTTTTATTGATACTCTCTATAAGCTTTTTTATTGATAGTCTATATAAGCTTTTTTATTGATACTCTATATAAGCTTTTTTATTGATACTCTCTAAAAACTTTTTTATTGATACTCTATATAAGCTTTTTTTTTATACTCTATATAAGCTTTTTTATTGATACTCTATACAAACTTTTTTATTGATGCTCTATATAAACTTGTGTATTGATACTCTATATAAACTTTTTTATTAATATTCTATATAAACTTTTTTATTAATATTCTATATAAACTTTTTTATCGATACTCTATATAAGCTTTTTTGTTGATACTCTATATAAGCTTTTTTATTGATACTCTATATAAGCTTTTTTATTGATACTCTCTATAAGCTTTTTTATTGATACTCTATATAAGCTTTTTTATTGATACACTATATAAACTTTTTTATTGATACTCTATATAAACTTTTTTATTGATACTCTATATAAGCTTTTTTATTGATACTCTATATAAGCTTTTTTATTGATACTCTATATAAGCTTTTTTATTGATACTCTATATAAACTTTTTTATTGATACTCTATATAAGCTTTTTTATTGATACTCTATACAAACTTTTTTATTGATGCTCTATATAAACTTGTGTATTGATACTCTATATAAACTTTTTTTATTGATACGCTATACAAACTTTTTTATTGATACTCTATATAAGCTTTTTTATTGATACTCTCTATAAGCTTTTTTATTGATACTCTATATAAAGTTTTTATTGATACTCTATATAAGCTTTTTTATAGATACTCTATATAAGCTTTTTTATTGATACTCTCTATAAGCTTTTTTATTGATACTCTATATAAGCTTTTTATTGATACTCTATATAAGCTTTTTTATCGATACTCTCTATAAGCTTTTTATCGATACTCTTTATAAGCTTTTTTATTAATATTCTATATAAACTTTTTTATTAATATTCTATATAAACTTTTTTATCGATACTCTATATAAGCTTTTTTGTTGATACTCTATAGAAGCTTTTTTATTGATAATCTCTATAAGCTTTTTTATTGATACTCTATACAAGCTTTTCATTGATATTCTATATAAACTTTTTTATCGATACTCTCTAAGAGCTTTTTTATCGATACTCTATATAAGCTTTTTTATTAATACTCTATATAAACTTTTTTATCGATACTCTATAGAAGCTTTTTTATTGATACTCTCTATAAGCTTTTTTATTGATAGTCTATATAAGCTTTTTTATTGATACTCTATATAAGCTTTTTTATTGATACTCTCTATAAACTTTTTTATTGATACTCTATATAAGCTTTTTTTTATACTCTATATAAGCTTTTTTATTGATACTCTCTATAAGCTTTTTTATTGATACCTTATATAAACTTTTTTATTGATACTCTATATAAGCTTTTTTATTGATACTCTATATAAACTTTTTTATTGATACTCTATGTAAAATTTTATTGATACTCTATATAAACTTTTTTATTGATACTCTATGTAAAATTTTATTGATACTCTATATAAGCTTTTTTATTGATACTCTATGTAAAATTTTATTGATACTCTATATAAACTTTTTTATTGATACTCTATGTAAAATTTTATTGATACTCTATATAAACTTTTTTATTGATACTCTATATAAGCTTTTTTATTGATACTCTATATAAACTTTTTTATTGATACTCTATGTAAAATTTTATTGATACTCTATATAAACTTTTTTATTGATACTCTATGTAAAATTTTATTGATACTCTATATAAGCTTTTTTATTGATACTCTATGTAAAATTTTATTGATACTCTCTATAAACTTTTTTATTGATACTCTATGTAAAATTTTATTGATACTCTATATAAACTTTTTTATTGATACTCTATATAAGCTTTTTTATTGATACTCTATATAAACTTTTTTATTGATACTCTATGTAAAATTTTATTGATACTCTATATAAACTTTTTTATTGATACTCTATGTAAAATGTTATTGATACTCTATATAAGCTTTTTTATTGATACTCTATGTAAAATTTTATTGATACTCTCTATAAACTTTTTTATTGATACTCTATGTAAAATTTTATTGATACTCTATATAAACTTTTTTATTGATACTCTATGTAAAATTTTATTGATACTCTATATAAACTTTTTTATTGATACTCTATGTAAAATGTTATTGATACTCTATATAAGCTTTTTTATTGATACTCTATGTAAAATTTTATTGATACTCTCTATAAACTTTTTTATTGATACTCTATGTAAAATTTTATTGATACTCTATATAAACTTTTTTATTGATACTCTATGTAAAATTTTATTGATACTCTATATAAACTTTTTTATTGATACTCTATGTAAAATTTTATTGATACTCTATATAAGCTTTTTTATTAATACTCTATGTAAAATTTTATTGATACTCTCTATAAACTTTTTTATTGATACTCTATGTAAAATTTTATTGATACTCTATATCAACTTTTTTATTGATACTCTATGTAAAATTTTATTGATACTCTATATAAACTTTTTTATTGATACTCTATGTAAAATTTTATTGATACTCTATATAAGCTTTTTTATTGATACTCTATGTAAAATTTTATTGATACTCTCTATAAACTTTTTTATTGATACTCTATGTAAAATTTTATTGATACTCTATATAAACTTTTTTATTGATACTCTATGTAAAATTTTATTGATACTCTATATAAACTTTTTTATTGATACTCTATGTAAAATTTTATTGATACTCTATATAAGCTTTTTTATTGATACTCTATGTAAAATTTTATTGATACTCTCTATAAACTTTTTTATTGATACTCTATGTAAAATTTTATTGATACTCTCTATAAACTTTTTTATTGATACTCTATGTAAAATTTTATTGATACTCTATATAAGCTTTTTTATTGATACTCTATGTAAAATTTTATTGATACTCTCTATAAACTTTTTTATTGATACTCTATGTAAAATTTTATTGATACTCTATATAAACTTTTTTATTGATACTCTATGTAAAATTTTATTGATACTCTATATAAACTTTTTTATTGATACTCTATGTAAAATTTTATTGATACTCTATATAAGCTTTTTTATTGATACTCTATGTAAAATTTTATTGATACTCTCTATAAACTTTTTTATTGATACTCTATGTAAAATTTTATTGATACTCTCTATAAACTTTTTTATTGATACTCTATGTAAAATTTTATTGATACTCTATATAAGCTTTTTTATTGATACTCTATGTAAAATTTTATTGATACTCTCTATAAGCTTTTTTATTGATACTCTATATAAGCTTTTTTATTGATACTCTATATAAGCTTTTTTATTGATACACTATATAAGCTTTTTTATTGATACACTATATAAACTTTTTTATTGGTACTCTATATAAGCTTTTTTATTGATACTCTATATAAGCTTTTTTATTGATACTCTATATAAAGTTTTTTATTGATACTCTATATAAGCTTTTTTATAGATACTCTATATAAGCTTTTTTATTGATACTCTCTATAAGCTTTTTTATTGATACTCTATATAAGCTTTTTATTGATACTCTATATAAACTTTTTTATCGATACTCTCTATAAGCTTTTTTATCGATACTCTATACACCCTTTTTTATTAATATTCTATATAAACCTTTTTATTAATATTCTATATAAACTTTTTTATCGATACTCTATATAAGCTTTTTTATTGATACTCTATATAAGCTTTTTTATTGATACTCTATATAAGCTTTTTTATTGATACTCTCTATAAGCTTTTTTACTGATACTCTATATAAGCTTTTTTATTGATACTCTATATAAGCTTTTTTATTGATACTCTCTATAAAATTTTTTATTGATACTCTATACAAGCTTTTTTATTGATACTCTATATAAGCTTTTTTATTGATACTCTATATAAGCTTTTTTATTGATACTCGATATAAGCTTTTTTATTGATACTCTATATAAGCTTTTTTATAGATACTCTATATAAGCTTTTTTATTGATAATCTCTATAAGCTTTTCTTTGATACTCTATACAAGCTTTTCATTGATACTTTATATAAACTTTTTTATCGATACTCTCTATAAGCTTTTTTATCGATACTCTATATAACCTATTTTATTAATACTCTATATAAACTTTTTTATCGATACTCTATACAAGCTTTTTTATTGATACTCTATATAAGTTGTTTTATTGATACTCTATATAAGCTTTTTTTATTGATCCTCTCTATAAGCTTTTTTATTGATAGTCTATATAAGCTTTTTATTGATACTCTATATAAGCTTTTTTTATTGATACTCTCTATGAACTTTTTTATTGATACTCTATATAATTTTTTTTTATACTCTATCTAAGCTTTTTTATTGATACTCTCTATAAGCTTTTTTATTGATACTCTATATAAGCTTTTTTATTGATACTCTCTATAAGCTTTTTTATTGATACTCTATATGAGCTTTTTATTGATACTCTATATAAACTTTTTTATTGATACTCTATATAAGCTTTTTTATTGATACTCTATATAAGCTTTTTTATTGATACTCTATATAAACTTTTTTATTGATACTCTCTATAACCTTTTTTATTGATACTCTATATAAGCTTTTTTATTGATACTCTATAGAAACTTTTTTATTGATACTCTATATAAGCTTTTTTATTGATACTCTACATAAACTTTTTTATTGATACTCTATATAAGCTTTTTTATTGATACTCTATATAAGCTTTTTTATTGATACTCTATATAAGCTTTTTTATTGATACTCTATATAAACTTTTTTATTGATACTCTATATAAACTTTTGTATTGATACTCTATATAAACTTTTGTATTGATACTCTATATACACTTTTTTCTTGATACTCTATATAAGCTTTTTTATTGATACTCTATATAAGCTTTTTTATTGATAATCTATATAAACTTTTTATTGATACTCTATATAAGCCTTTTTATAGATACTCTATACAAGCTTTTTTATTGATACTCTCTATAAGCTTTTTTATTGATACTCTATGTAAGCTTTTTATTGATACTCTATATAAACTTTTTTATCGATACTCTCTATAAGCTTTTTTATCGATACTCTATATAACCTTTTTTATTAATATTCTATATAAACTTTTTTATTAATATTCTATATAAACTTTTTTATCGATACTCTATATAAGCTTTTTTATTGATACTCTATATAAGCTTTTTTATTGATACTCTATATAAACTTTTTTATTGATACTCTCTATAAGCTTTTTTATTGATACTCTATATAAACTTTTTTATTGATACTCTATATAAGCTTTTTTATTGATACTCTCTATAAGCTTTTTTATTGATACTCTATAAAAGCTTTTTTATTGATACTCTATATACGCTTTTTATTTATACTCTCTATAAGCTTTTTTATTGATACTCTATATAAACTTTTTTATTGATACTCTATATAAGCTTTTTTATTTATACTCTATATAAACTATTTATTGATACTCTATATAAGCTTTTTTATTGATACGATATATAACCGTTTTATTAGTACTCTATATAAGCTTTTTTATTGATACTCTCTATAAGCTTTTTTATCGATACTCTATATAAACTTTGTTATTGATACTCTATATAAAATTTTTTATTGATACTCTATATAAACTTTTTTATTGATACTCTATATAAGCTTTTTTTTGATACTCTATATAACCTTTTTTATTGATACTCTACATAAGCTTTTTTATTGATACTCTCTATAAACTTTTTTATTGATACTCTATATAAGCTTTGTTATAGATACTCTATAGAAGCTTTTTTATTTATACTCTCTATAAGCTTTTTTATTGATACTCTATATAAGCTTTTTATTTATAATCTATATAAATTTTTTTATCGATACTCTCTATAAGCTTTTTTATCGATACTCTATATAAGCTTTTTTATTAATATTCTATATAAACTTTTTTATTAATATTCTATATAAACTTTTTTATCGATACTCTATATAAGCTTTTTTGTTGATACTCTATATAAGCTTTTTTATTGATACTCTATATAAGCTTTTTTATTGATACTCTCTATAAGCTTTTTTATTGATACTCTATATAAGCTTTTTTATTGATACTCTATGTAAGCTTTTTATTGATACTCTATATAAACTTTTTTATCGATACTCTCTATAAGCTTTTTTATCGATACTCTATATAACCTTTTTTATTAATATTCTATATAAACTTTTTTATTAATATTCTATATAAAGTTTTTATCGATACTCTATATAAGCTTTTTTATTGATACTCTATATAAGCTTTTTTATTGATACTCTATATAAACTTTTTTATTGATACTCTCTATAAGCTTTTTTATTGATACTCTATATAAGCTTTTTTATTGATACTCTATATAAGCTTTTTTATTGATACTCTCTATAAGCTTTTTTATTGATACTCTATAAAAGCTTTTTTATTGATACTCTATATACGCTTTTTATTTATACACTCTATAAGCTTTTTTATTGATACTCTATATAAACTTTTTTATTGATACTCTATATAAGCTTTTTTATTGATACTCTATATAAACTTTTTTATTGATACTCTATATAAGCTTTTTTATTGATACGATATATAACCTTTTTATTGATACTCTATATAAGCTGTTTTATTGATACTCTCTATAAGCTTTTTTATCGATACTCTATATAAACTTTTTTATTGATACTCTATATAAAATTTTTTATTGATACTCTATATAAACTTTTTTATTGATACTCTATATAAGCTTTTTTTTTGATACTCTATATAACCTTTTTTATTGATACTCTACATAAGCTTTTTTATTGATACTCTCTATAAACTTTTTTATTGATACTCTATATAAGCTTTGTTATAGATACTCTATAGAAGCTTTTTTATTGATA
Organism: Euprymna scolopes; assembly: GCF_053919585.1. Lineage (NCBI taxonomy): Eukaryota > Metazoa > Mollusca > Cephalopoda > Sepiida > Sepiolidae > Euprymna > Euprymna scolopes. The sequence continues at coordinate 14,895,101 of NC_136499.1, read as the reverse complement.
CTCTCTATAAGCTTTTTTATTGATACTCTATATAAGCTTTTTATTTATACTCTGTATAAATTTTTTTATCGATACTCTCTATAAGCTTTTTTATCGATAATCTATATAAGCTTTTTTATTAATATTCTATATAAACTTTTTTATTAATATTCTATATAAACTTTTTTATCGATACTCTATATAAGCTTTTTTGTTGATACTCTATATAAGCTTTTTTATTGATACTCTATATAAGCTTTTTTATTGATACTCTCTATAAGCTTTTTTATTGATACTCTATCTAAGCTTTTTTATTGATACTCTATATAAGCTTTTTTATTGATACTCTATATAAGCTTTTTTATTGATACTCTATATAAACTTTTTTATTGATACTCTATATAAGCTTTTTTATAGATACTCTATATAAGCTTTTTTATTGATAATCTCTATAAGCTTTTTTATTGATACTCTCTACAAGCTTTTCATTGATACTCTATATAAACTTTTTTATCGATACTCTCTAAGAGCTTTTTTATCGATACTCTATATAACCTTCTTTATTAATACTCTATATAAACTTTTTTATCGATACTCTATAGAAGCTTTTTTATTGATACTCTATATAAGCTTTTTTATTGATACTCTCTATAAGCTTTTTTATTGATAGTCTATATAAGCTTTTTTATTGATACTCTATATAAGCTTTTTTATTGATACTCTCTAAAAACTTTTTTATTGATACTCTATATAAGCTTTTTTTTTATACTCTATATAAGCTTTTTTATTGATACTCTATACAAACTTTTTTATTGATGCTCTATATAAACTTGTGTATTGATACTCTATATAAACTTTTTTATTAATATTCTATATAAACTTTTTTATTAATATTCTATATAAACTTTTTTATCGATACTCTATATAAGCTTTTTTGTTGATACTCTATATAAGCTTTTTTATTGATACTCTATATAAGCTTTTTTATTGATACTCTCTATAAGCTTTTTTATTGATACTCTATATAAGCTTTTTTATTGATACACTATATAAACTTTTTTATTGATACTCTATATAAACTTTTTTATTGATACTCTATATAAGCTTTTTTATTGATACTCTATATAAGCTTTTTTATTGATACTCTATATAAGCTTTTTTATTGATACTCTATATAAACTTTTTTATTGATACTCTATATAAGCTTTTTTATTGATACTCTATACAAACTTTTTTATTGATGCTCTATATAAACTTGTGTATTGATACTCTATATAAACTTTTTTTATTGATACGCTATACAAACTTTTTTATTGATACTCTATATAAGCTTTTTTATTGATACTCTCTATAAGCTTTTTTATTGATACTCTATATAAAGTTTTTATTGATACTCTATATAAGCTTTTTTATAGATATTCTATATAAGCTTTTTTATTGATACTCTCTATAAGCTTTTTTATTGATACTCTATAAAAGCTTTTTATTGATACTCTATATAAGCTTTTTTATCGATACTCTCTATAAGCTTTTTATCGATACTCTTTATAAGCTTTTTTATTAATATTCTATATAAACTTTTTTATTAATATTCTATATAAACTTTTTTATCGATACTCTATATAAGCTTTTTTGTTGATACTCTATAGAAGCTTTTTTATTGATAATCTCTATAAGCTTTTTTATTGATACTCTATACAAGCTTTTCATTGATATTCTATATAAACTTTTTTATCGATACTCGCTAAGAGCTTTTTTATCGATACTCTATATAAGCTTTTTTATTAATACTCTATATAAACTTTTTTATCGATACTCTATAGAAGCTTTTTTATTGATACTCTCTATAAGCTTTTTTATTGATAGTCTATATAAGCTTTTTTATTGATACTCTATATAAGCTTTTTTATTGATACTCTCTACAAACTTTTTTATTGATACTCTATATAAGCTTTTTTTTATACTCTATATAAGCTTTTTTATTGATACTCTCTATAAGCTTTTTTATTGATACTCTATATAAACTTTTTTATTGATACTCTATATAAGCTTTTTTATTGATACTCTATATAAACTTTTTTATTGATACTCTATGTAAAATTTTATTGATACTCTATATAAACTTTTTTATTGATACTCTATGTAAAATTTTATTGATACTCTATATAAGCTTTTTTATTGATACTCTATGTAAAATTTTATTGATACTCTATATAAACTTTTTTATTGATACTCTATGTAAAATTTTATTGATACTCTATATAAACTTTTTTATTGATACTCTATATAAGCTTTTTTATTGATACTCTATATAAACTTTTTTATTGATACTCTATGTAAAATTTTATTGATACTCTATATAAACTTTTTTATTGATACTCTATGTAAAATTTTATTGATACTCTATATAAGCTTTTTTATTGATACTCTATGTAAAATTTTATTGATACTCTCTATAAACTTTTTTATTGATACTCTATGTAAAATTTTATTGATACTCTATATAAACTTTTTTATTGATACTCTATATAAGCTTTTTTATTGATACTCTATATAAACTTTTTTATTGATACTCTATGTAAAATTTTATTGATACTCTATATAAACTTTTTTATTGATACTCTATGTAAAATGTTATTGATACTCTATATAAGCTTTTTTATTGATACTCTATGTAAAATTTTATTGATACTCTATATAAACTTTTTTATTGATACTCTATGTAAAATTTTATTGATACTCTATATAAACTTTTTTATTGATACTCTATGTAAAATTTTATTGATACTCTATATAAACTTTTTTATTGATACTCTATGTAAAATTTTATTGATACTCTATATAAACTTTTTTATTGATACTCTATGTAAAATTTTATTGATACTCTATATAAACTTTTTTATTGATACTCTATGTAAAATTTTATTGATACTCTATATAAGCTTTTTTATTAATACTCTATGTAAAATTTCATTGATACTCTCTATAAACTTTTTTATTGATACTCTATGTAAAATTTTATTGATACTCTATATAAACTTTTTTATTGATACTCTATGTAAAATTTTATTGATACTCTATATAAACTTTTTTATTGATACTCTATGTAAAATTTTATTGATACTCTATATAAGCTTTTTTATTGATACTCTATGTAAAATTTTATTGATACTCTCTATAAACTTTTTTATTGATACTCTATGTAAAATTTTATTGATACTCTATATAAACTTTTTTATTGATACTCTATGTAAAATTTTATTGATACTCTATATAAACTTTTTTATTGATACTCTATGTAAAATTTTATTGATACTCTATATAAGCTTTTTTATTGATACTCTATGTAAAATTTTATTGATACTCTCTATAAACTTTTTTATTGATACTCTATGTAAAATTTTATTGATACTCTATATAAACTTTTTTATTGATACTCTATGTAAAATTTTATTGATACTCTATATAAGCTTTTTTATTGATACTCTATGTAAAATTTTATTGATACTCTCTATAAACTTTTTTATTGATACTCTATGTAAAATTGTATTGATACTCTATATAAACTTTTTTATTGATACTCTATGTAAAATTTTATTGATACTCTATATAAGCTTTTTAGTTGATACTCTATATAAGCTTTTTATTGATACTCTATATAAGCTTTTTTATTGATACTCTCTATAAGCTTTTTTATTGATACTCTATATAAGCTTTTTTATTGATACTCTATATAAGCTTTTTTATTGATACACTATATAAGCTTTTTTATTGATACTCTATATAAGCTTTTTTATTGATACTCTATATAAGCTTTTTTATAGATACTCTATATAAGCTTTTTTATTGATAATCTCTATAAGCTTTTTTATTGATACTCTATACAAGCTTTTCATTGATACTCTATATAAACTTTTTTATCGATACTCTCTAAGAGATTTTTATCCATACTCTATATAACCTTTTTTATTAATACTCTATATAAACTTTTTTATCGATACTCTATAGAAGCTTTTTTATTGATACTCTATATAAGCTTTTTTATTGATACTCTCTATAAGCTTTTTTATTGATAGTCTATATAAGCTTTTTTATTGATACTCTATATAAGCTTTTTTATTGATACTCTCTATAAACTTTTTTATTGATACTCTATATAAGCTTTTTTTTTATACTCTATATAAGCTTTTTTATTGATACTCTCTATAAGCTTTTTTATTGATACTCTATATAAACTTTTTTATTGATACTCTATATAAGCTTTTTTATTGATACTCTATATAAACTTTTTTATTGATACTCTATGTAAACTTTTTTATTGATACTCTATATAAACTTTTTTATTGATACTCTATATAAGCTTTTTTATTGATACTCTATATAAGCTTTTTTATTGATACTCTATATAAGCTTTTTTATTGATACTCTATATAAACTTTTTTATTGATACTCTATATAAGCTTTTTTATTGATACTCTATACAAACTTTTTTATTGATGCTCTATATAAACTTGTGTATTGATACTCTATATAAACTTTTATATTGATACACTATACAAACTTTTTTATTGATACTCTATATAAGCTTTTTTATTGATACTCTATATAAGCTTTTTTATTGATACTCTATATAAAGTTTTCATTTATACTCTATATAAGCTTTTTTATAGATACTCTATATAAGCTTTTTTATTGATACTCTCTATAAGCTTTTTTATTGATACTCTATATAAGCTTTTTATTGATACTCTATATAAGCTTTTTTATCGATACTCTCTATAAGCTTTTTATCGATACTCTATATAACCTTTTTTATTAATATTCTATATAAACTTTTTTATTAATATTCTATATAAACTTTTTTATCGATACTCTATATAAGCTTTTTTATTTATACTCTATATAAGCTTTTTTATTGATACTCTATATAAGCTTTTTTATTGATACTCTCTATAAGCTTTTTTTTGATACTCTATATAAGCTTTTTTATTGATACTCTATATAAGCTTTTTTATTGATACTCTCTATAAGCTTTTTTATTGATACTCTATAAAAGCTTTTTTATTTATACTCTATATACGCTTTTTATTTATACTCTCTATAAGCTTTTTTATTGATACTCTATATAACCTTTTTTATTGATAATCTATATAAGCTTTTTTATTGATACTCTATATAAACTTTTTTATTGATACTCTATATAAGCTTTTTTATTGATACTCTATATAAGCTTTTTTATTGATACTCTATATAAGCATTTTTATTGATACTCTATATAAGCTTTTTTGTTGATACTCTATAAAAGCTTTTTTATTGATACTCTCTATAAACCTTTTTATTGATACTCTATATAAGCTTTATTATTGATACTCTATATAAGATTTTTTATCGATACTCTATATAAGCTTTTTATTGATACTCTATATCAGCTTTTTTATTAGTACTCTCTATAAACTTTTGTATTGATACTCTATACAAGCTTTTTTATTGATACTCTATAAAAGCTTTTTTATTGATACTCTATATAAACTTTTTATTGATACTCTATATAAGCTTTTTTATAGATACTCTATATAAGCTTTTTTATTGATACTCTCTATAAGCTTTTTTGTTGATACTCTATATAAGCTTTTTATTGATACTCTATATAAACTTTTTTATCGATACTCTCTATAAGCTTTTTTATCGAAACTCTATATAACCTTTTTTATTAATATTCTATATAAACTTTTTTATTAATATTCTATATAAACTTTTTTATCGATACTCTATACAAGCTTTTTTATTGATACTCTATATAAGCTTTTTTATTGATACTCTATATAAGCTTTTTTATTGATACTCTATATAAGCTTTTTTATTGATACTCTATATAAGCTTTTTTATTGATACTCTCTATAAGCTTTTTTATTGATACTCTATATAAACTTTGTTATTGATACTCTATATAAGCTTTTTTATTGATACGATATATAAGCTTTTTATTGATACTCTATATAAGCTTTTTTATTGATACTCTCTATAAGCTTTTTTATCGATACTCTATATAAACTTTTTTATTGATACTCTATATAAGCATTTTTATTGATACTCTATATAAGCTTTTTTGTTGATACTCTATACAAGCTTTTTTATTGATACTCTATATAAGCTTTTTTATTGATACTCTATAAAAGCTTTTTTATTGATATTCTCTATAAGCTTTTTCATTGATACTCTATATAAGCTTTATTATTGATACTCTATATAAGCTTTTTTATTGATACTCTATATAAGCTTTTTTATTGATACTCTCTATAAGCTTTTTTAGTGATACTCTATAAAAGCTTTTTTATTGATACTCTATATACGCTTTTTATTTATACTCTCTATAAGCTTTTTTATTGATACTCTATATAACCTTTTTTATTGATACTCTATATAAGCTTTTTTATTGATACTCTATATAAACTTTTTTATTGATACTCTATATAAGCTTTTTTATTGATACGATATATAAGCTTTTTATTGATACTCTATATAAGCTTTTTTATTGATACTCTCTATAAGCTTTTTTATCGATACTCTATATAAGCTTTTTTATCGATACTCTATACAAGCTTTTTTATTGATACTCTATATAAGCTTTTTTATTGATACTCTATATAAGCTTTTTTATTGATACTCCATATAAGCTTTTTTATTGATACTCTGTACAAGGTTTTTTATTGATACTCTATATAAGCTTTTTTATTGATACTCTCTATAAACTTTTTAATTGATACTCTATACAAGCTTTTTTATTGATACTCTATATAAGCTTTTTTATCGATACTCTATATACGCTTTTTTATTGATACTCTATATCAGCTTTTTTATTGATACTCTCTATAAAAATTTTTATTGATACTCTATATAAGCTTTTTTATTGATACTCTATATAAGCTTTTTTATTGATACTCTATATAAGCTTTTTTATTGATACTCTATATAAGCTTTTTTATTGATATTCTATATAAGCTTTTTTATTGATACTCTCTATAAGCTTTTTTATAGATACTCTATATAAGCTTTTTTATTGATAATCTCTATAAGCTTTTTTATTGATACTCTATATAAGCTTTTCATTGATACTCTATATAAACTTTTTTATCGATACTCTCTATAAGCTTTTTTCTCGATACTCTATATAACCTTTTTTATTAATACTCTATATAAACTTTTTTATCGATACTCTATATAAGCTTTTTTATTGATACTCTATATAAGCTTTTTTATTTATACTCTATATAAGCTTTTTTATTGATACTCTCTATAAGCTTTTTTATTGATACTCTATATAAGCTTTTTTATTGCTACTCTATATAAGCTTTTGTATTGATACTCTCTATAAACTTTTTTATTGATACTCTATATACGCTTTTTTTTGATACCCTATATAAGCTTTTTTATTGATACTCTCTATAAGCTTTTTTATTGATACTCTATATAAACTTTTTTATTGATACTCTATATAAGCTTTTTATTGAAACTCTATATAAGCTTTGTTATTGATACTATATATAAGCTTTTTTATTGATACTCTATATAAACTTTTTTATTGATACTCTATATAAACTTTTTTATTGATACTCTATATAAGCTTTTTTATTGATACTCTATATAAGCTTTTTCATTGATACTCTATATAAGCTTTTTTATTGATAATCTATATATACTTTTTTATTCATACTCTATATAAGCTTTTTTATTGATACTCTATATAAAAATTTTTATTGATACTCTATATAAACTTTTTTATTGATACTCTATATAAACTTTTTTATTGATACGCTATATAAGCTTTTTTATTGATACTCTATACAAACTTTTTTATTGATACTCTATATAAGCTTTTTTATTGATACTCTATATAAACTTTTTCTTGATACTCTATATAAGCTTTTTTATTGATACTCTATATAAGCTTTTTTATTGATACTCTCTATAAACTTTTTTATTGATACTCTATATAAGCTTTTTTTTGATACCCTATATAAGCTTTTTTATTGATACTCTCTATAAGCTTTTTTATTGATACTCTATATAAACTTTTTTTTTATACTCTATATAAGCTTTTTATTGAAACTCTATATAAGCTTTTTTATTGATACTATATATAAGCTTTTTTATTGATACTCTATATAAACTTTTTTATTGATACTCTATATAAACTTTTTTATTGATACTCTATATAAGCTTTTTTATTGATACTCTATATAAGCTTTTTTATTGATACTCTATATAAGCTTTTTCATTGATACTCTATATAAGCTTTTTTATTGATAATCTATATATACTTTTTTATTCATACTCTATATAAGCTTTTTTATTGATACTCTATATAAAATTTTTTATTGATACTCTATATAAACTTTTTTATTGATACTCTATATAAACTTTTTTATTGATACTCTATATAAGCTTTTTTATTGATACTCTATACAAACTTTTTTATTGATACTCTATATAAGCTTTTTTATTGATACTCTATATAAACTTTTTTATCGATACTCTATATAAGCTTTTTTATTGATACTCTATATAAGCTTTTTTATTGATACTCTATATAAACTTTTTTATTGATACTCTATATAAGCTTTTTTATAGATACTCTATATAAGCTTTTTTATTGATACTCTATATAAGCTTTTTTATTGATACTCTCTATAAGCTTTTTTATTGATACTCTATATACGCTTTTTATTTATACTCTCTATAAGCTTTTTTATTGATACTCTATATAAACTTTTTTATTTATACTCTATATAAGCTTTTTTATTGATACTCTATATAAACTTTTTTATTGATACTCTATATAAGCTTTTTTATAGATACTCTATACAAGCTTTTTTATTGATACTCTCTATAAGCTTTTTTATTGATACTCTATATAAGCTTTTAATTGATACTCTATATAAACTTTTTTATCGATACTCTCTATAAGCTTTTTTATCGATACTCTATATAACCTTTTTTATTAATATTCTATATAAACTTTTTTATTAATATTCTATATAAACTTTTTTATCGATACTCTATATAAAATTTTTTAATGGATCTCTATATAAGCTTTTTTTTTGATACTCTATATAAGCTTTTTTATTGATACTCTCTATAACCTTTTTTATTGATACTCTATAAAAACTTTTTTATTGATACTCTATAAAAGCTTTTTTATTGATACTCTATATACACTTTTTTATTGATACTCTATATAAACTTTTTTATTGATACTCTATATAAACTTTTTTATTGATACTCTATATAAGCTTTTTTATTGATACTCTATATAAGCTTTTTTATTGATACTCTATATAAGCTTTTTTATTGATACTCTATATAAATTTTTTATTGATACTCTATATAAGCTTTTTATTGATACTCTATATAAACTTTTTTATTGATGCTCTATATAAACTTGTGTATTGATACTCTATATAAACTTTTTTATTGATACTCTGTACAAACTTTTTTATTGATACTCTATATAAGCTTTTTTATTTATACTCTATATAAGCTTTTTTATTGATACTCTCTATAAACTTTTTATTGATACTCTATATAAGCTTTTTTATTGATACTCTATATAAGCTTTTTTATTGATACTCTCTATAAGCTTTTTTATTGATACTCTCTATAAGCTTTTTTATTGATACTCTATATAAACTTTTTTATCGATACTCTCTATAAGCTTTTTTATCGATACTCTTTATAAGCTTTTTTATTAATATTCTATATAAACTTTTTTATTAATATTCTATATAAACTTTTTTATCGATACTCTGTATAAGCTTTTTTATTGATACTCTATATAAGCTTTTTTATTGATACTCTATATAAGCTGTTTTATTGACACTCTCTATAAGCTTTTTTATTGATACTCTATATAAGCTTTTTTATTGATACTCTATATAAGCTTTTTTATTGATACTCTCTATAAGCTTTTTTATTGATACTCTATAAAAGCTTTTTTATTGATACTCTATATACGCTTTTTATTTATACTCTCTATAAGCTTTTTTATTGATACTCTATATAAACTTTTTTATTTATACTCTATATAAGCTTTTTTATTGATAATCTATATAAACTTTTTTATTGATACTCTATAAAAGCTTTTTTATTGATACGATATATAAGCTTTTTATTGATACTCTATATAAGCTTTTTTATTGATACTCTCTATAAGCTTTTTTATCGATACTCTATATAAACTTTTTTATTGATACTCTATATAAGCTTTTTTGTTGATACTCTATATAAGCTTTTTGTTGATACTCTATATAAGCTTTTTTATTGATACTCTATATAAGCTTTTTTGTAGATACTCTATATAAGCTTTTTATTGATACTCTATATAAGCTTTTTTATTGATACTCTATATAAGCTTTTTTATTGATACTCTATATAAGCTTTTTTATTCATACTCTATATAAGCTTTTAATTGATACTGTATATAAGCTTTTGTATGGATACTCTATATAAGCTTTTTTGTTGATACTCTATATAAGCTTTTTATTGATACTCTATATAAGCTTTTTTATTGATACTCTATATAAGCTTTTTATTGATACTCTATATAAGCTTTTTTATTGATACTCTATATAAGCTTTGGTATAGATACTCTATAAAAGCTTTTTTATTGATATTCTCTATAAGCTTTTTTATTGATACTCTATATAAGCTTTTTATTGATACTCTATATAAACTTTTTTATCGATACTCTCTATAAGCTTTTTTATCGATACTCTATATAAGCTTTTTTGTTGATACTCTATATAAGCTTTTTTATTGATACTCTATATAAGCTTTTTTATTGATACTCTATACAAGCTTTTTTATTGATACGCTATATAAGCTTTTTTATTGATACTCTATATAAGCTTTTTTATTGATACTCTATATAAACTTTTTTATCGATACTCTATACAAGCTTTTTTATTGATACTCTATATAAGCTTTTTATTGATACTCTATATAAGCTTTTTTATTGATACTCTATATAAGCTTTTGTATTGATACTCTATATAAGCTTTTTAATTGATACTCTATTATAGCTTTTTTATCGATACTCTATATAAGCTTTTTTATTGATACTCTATATAAGCTTTTTATTGATACTCTACATAAGCTTTTTTATTGATACTCTTTAAGCTGTTTTTATTGATACTCTATATAAGCTTTTTTATGGATACTCTATATAAGCTTTTTATTGATACTCTTTATAAGCTTTTTTATTGATACTCGATATAAGCTTTTGTATTGATACTCTATACAAGCTTTTTTATTGATTCTCTATATAAGCTTTTTTATAGATACTCTATATAAGCTTTTTAATGGTCCGCTATATAAGCTTTTTTATTGATACTCTATATAAGCTTTTTTATTGATACTCTATATAAGCTTTTTTATTGATACTCTATCTAAACTTTTTTATCGATACTCTATATAAGCTTTTTCATTGATACTCTATATAAGCTTTTTTATTGATACTCTATATAAGCTTTTTTATTGATACTGTATATTAGCTTTTTTATTGATATTCTATATAACCTTTTTTATTGATACTCTATATAACCTTTTTTATTGATAGTCTTTTTAAGATTTTTTGTTGATACTCTATAAAAGCTTTTTTATTGATACTCTATATAAGCTTTTTTATTGATTCTCTATATAAGCTTTTTTATTGATACTCTATATAAGCTTTTTATTGATACTCTATATAAGCTTTTTTATTGATACTCTATATAAGCTGTTTATTGATACTCTACATATGCTTTTTTATTTATATCTATATAAGCTTTTTTATTGATACTCTATATAAGCTTTTTTATTGATACTCTATATAAGCTTTTTATTGATACTCTATATAAGCTTTTTATTGATACTCTATATAAGCTTATTTTTGATACTCCAAACAAGTTTTTTTATTGATACTCTATATAAGCTTTTTTATTGATACTCTATATAAGCTTTTTTATTGATACTCTATATAAGCTTTTTTATTGATACTCTATATAAGCTTTTTTATTGATACTCTATATAAGCTTTTTGTTGATACTCTGTATAAGCTTTTTTATTGATACTCTATATAAGCTTTTTATTGATACTCTATATAAGCTTTTTTATTGATACGCTATATAAGCTTTTTTATTGATACTCTATATAAGCTTTTTTATTGATACTCTATATAAGCTTTTTTATTGATACTCTATATACGCTAGTTTATTGATACTCTATATAAGCTTTTTTATTGATACTCTATATAAGCTTTTTTATTGATACTCTATATAAGCTTTTTTTTTGATACTCTATATAAGCTTTTTTATTGATACTCTATATAAGCTTTTTTATTGATAATCTGTGTAAGCTTTTTTATTGATACCCTATATAACCTTTTTTATTGATACTCTATATAAGCTTATTTATTGATACTCTATATAAGCTTTGTATTGATACTCTATATAAGCTTTTTTATTGATACTCTATATAAGCTTTTTATTGATACTCTATATAAGCTTTTGTATTGATACTCTTTACAAGCTTTTTTATTGATACTCTCTAAAAGCTTTTTTATTGATACTCTATATAAGCTTCTTTATTGATACTCTATATAAGCTTTTTATTGATACTCTATACAAGCTTTTTTATTCATACTCTATATAAGCTTTTTTATTGATACTCTATACAAGCTTTTTATTGATACTCTATACAAGCTTTTTTATTGATATTCTATATAAACTTTTTTATTTATACTCTATATAAGCTTTTATATTGATACTCTATATAAGCTTTTTTATTGATACGCTATATAAGCTTTTTATTGATACTCTATATAAGCTTTTTTATTGATACTCTATATAAGCTTTTTTATTGATACTGTATATTAGCTTTTTTATTGATATTCTATATAACCTTTTTTATTGATACTCTATATAACCTTTTTTATTGATAGTCTTTTTAAGATTTTTTGTTGATACTCTATAAAAGCTTTTTTATTGATACTCTATATAAGCTTTTTTATTGATACTCTATATAAGCTTTTTTATTGATACTCTATATAAGCTTTTTTATTGATACGCTATATAAGCTTTTTTATTGATACTCTATATAAGCTTTTTATTGATACTCTATATAAGCTTTTTTATTGATACTCTATATAAGCTTTTTTATTGATACTCTATATAAACTTTTTTATTGATACTCTATATAAGCTTTTTTATTGATACTCCATATAAGCTTTTTTATTGATACTCTATATAAGCTTTTTTGTTGATACTCTATATAAGCTTTTTATTGATACTCTATATAAGGTTTTTATTGATACTCTATACAAGCTTTTTTATTGATACTCTATATAAGCTTTTTTATTGATATTCTATATAAGCTTTTTTATTGATACTCTATATAAGCTTTTATATTGATACTCTCTATAAGCTTTTTTATTGATACTCTATATAACCTTTTTTATTGATACTCTATATAAGCTTTTTATTGATACTCTATTTAAGCTTTTTATTGATACTCTATATAAGCTTTTTTATTGATACTCAATATAAGCTTTTTTATTGATACTCTATATAAGCTTTTTTATTGATATTCTATATAAGGTTTTTTATTGATACTCTATATAAGCTTTTTATTGATACTCTATATAACCTTTTTTATTGATACTCTATATGAGCTTTTTTATTGATACTCTATACAAGCTTTTTTATTGATACTCTCTATAAGCTTTTTTATTGATACTCTATATAAACTTTTTTATTGATACTATATACAAGCTTTTTTATTGATACTCTATATAAGGTTTTTTATTGATACTCTATACCAGCTTTTTTATTGATACTCTATATCAGCTTTTTTATTGATACTCTCTATAAGCTTTTTATTGATACTCTATATAACCTTTTTTATTGATACTCTATACAAGCTTTTTTATTGATACTCTATATAAGCTTTGATATTGATACTCTATATAAGCTTTTTATTGATTCTATATATAAGCTGTTTTATGGATACTCTATATAAGCTTTTTTATTATACTCTATATAAGCTTTTTTATTGATACTCTATATAAGCTTTTTATTGATACTCTATATAAGCTTTTTTATTGATACTCTATATAAGCTTTTTTATTGATACTCTATATAAGCTTTTTTATTGATACTCGCTATAAGCTTTTTTATTGATACTCTATATAAGCTTTTTTTTTATACTCTATATAACCTTTTTTATTGATACTCTATATAAGCTTTTTTATTGATACTCTCTATAAGCTTTTTTATTTATACTCTATATAAGCTTTTTTATTGATACTCTATATAAGCTTTTTTATTGATACTCTATATAAGCTTTTTATTGACACTCTATATAAGCTTTTTCATTGATACTATATAAGCTTTTTTATTGATGCTCTATATAACCTTTTTTATTGATACTCTATACAAGCTTTTTTATTGATACTCTATATAAGCTTTTTATTGATACT
>NC_136499.1:14845610-14875610 GCF_053919585.1 Euprymna scolopes | reverse complement strand
AGAAGGGGAGGAGAAGGAGGAGGGGGGAAATTATTAGAGTTATTTAAACTATTAGGTCACCCTTTATCAAGACAAAGGTCACTGAAACAAAATGATTGTCCGTCAAAAGATGAGGAACACTATGGGAGTGATAACTATAATTTAGTTCTATTCATATTCATAATCATTTGAAGGGCGTGTTTATGTTTGAGTAGAAAGGTGTTAATTATATTATATAATGATGGGACGATTCCAATATTTTTACCGATTCCAATACAATTACCGATTCTGTGCTAAATTCCTGATTCCGATACAATTACAGATTCCGATTTTTTATAAATCTCTAATTATTTAACTATAAGATTGTTATTTTCCTCGATTTTCGTAAAAACACATGTTAAATATGCAGATATTTTTCTAAACGTCAAAATACACTTGTGGAGGATGATCTATCGATTTTAGCTTTACTGGTAAATTAAAATCAATAAATATTTATTATTTTTTCATTATTACCAGCAATGGAAGATTTTACTTTAAACAAAATTAAATAAAAAAAGGCAATTAAAAGAATCGTTTTGACATCGGAAAATAGGCACCAATTTTTCCAATTCTGATACCGATTCCGATACCTTCAAATCTTCCTATTTTTTTCTGATTCCCGATTCTGATTAATCGTCCCAACACTAATATTGTAGTTCATTAGTTAAGTGAGAGCTTTGTTTCTCTGCAAAGAAGGTGGTTCCCTATATCTTACTAGAAAACTACTCACACGTAACAGTATCCTGTAACTCTACAAAGCGACCATTCAACTACGTATGGAGTATCGTTTCCACATCTGGGCTGGTGTATCTACCGCCAGTATCTGCTTCCCACCGGACTACAACTTGGATGTCTTTAAATTCCTAATGAACCGCCCCCTTAAGTAAACACTTCATCAAATCTCCACAGTAACGTAATGTAGTTGCAATAAACCTTATCCCTGAGTGGCTTCCGGGCCTTGATAAGTGGTGATCACTGTGTAAAAAAAAAAAAAAAAAAAAAATCTCCTTCTTGGATAAGGTCCAAGAAAGAGTCTCCAATCTAATATGTCCCAATTTGTCAACTAAGGTCCAACCTCTGTCCCATCACCGCAATGTTGCATCCCTGTTTTACAAATATTTTAATGGAATTGCTCTGGTGAACTTATTGCACTTGTGCACCCTCTACGTACATATCCCTGACAAACCAACTTAACAACAAAATCATACCCCTTCACTGCTGAGGTTCCAAAATGTCAGAAAGCTTTCTACTCTAATAGTTTCTTCTTTTGAATGGTTAGATTTTGGAATTCCCCTCCTGCTACCTGTTTCCTTGACTGTATTGATGTGCAGAAGTTTAAATGTAATGTAAACCAACATCTTGTTCATCTATGTATGGTGAGCGTAAGTGTAAAAAAAATGTTCAGCAGAAAAACAGCTAACCTATTGGTTCTCAAATCAAGCGGATTGGCAATTATAGATATTCCATCTCCGTGGTGGTACCTGCTTGAGATCATGCAAGGTCATTGTATTTTTAATAATTCTGTTAATTTTTAGCTTATTACGTACAAAGGCCATTCCAAAAATAAGAGTTCCTATTGTATACTTTAGAAGCTAGAATTTGAAGAGCTACAAAGACAGAAGTGGTGCTATTAAATAGAGTGACCTTCTGTGCTCCAAATTTAATTTTTTTCTACATGGTCAGCACCATTCTCAATACACTTGTGCCATCCTCTTTAGATGACTTGTTTGTAAAAGTCTGTACAAAAATTATGCACCAAATTTAATACAAATATAATATACGGATTTTCAAAGGAAACGTTGTGTGTATATTATGTCCTTTAAAACATAGACAAGTAATTAATCGTGCGGTTTTTGAGTAAACTTCGTCTCACTTATAAAACCTTCTAAAACTCAGCAAGTCTCTCTTGTGTTTTCATACATGAATAGATTCGTCTTAAGTTAAACAGAAGATCAAAAACCACGAATGGATTGTGGTCTACACAAAGAAAAGTAACAATCGAAGAATATAATAGCGACCGTGCATGTATGTATAAAAGAGACTTTATTTGATTTATCTGATTACTTGATCGCTCACTGGCAGGAGCGCACATCTATAAAAGTATGCATTTATAAAAAGACCATGTGTTTTTTTTCTCATTTAGCGTTAAAATATTACATATTAAGTCCTAAGGGTCACTAGAGGATCAAAATTAATGAGAAGTGAATAGTGAAAGAACACCGCCACGATTGGTAACAAGGATTGAAAATGTGCAAATTTGTATTATTTAAGAGGGCTTCGCAACAAGAATTTGCTTATATTGGACTTGAAAACTCACGTTGTAGTCAAAAATGGACTTTTCCCATTCTATTGTGTTCCAGAGACGGGTAATTTTTTGCAAACAAAAAACAAAAAAATTTTGCTCATAGACGTTTCGTGTAGTTTTTGGTTTGCAGAGAAAAAAGTAAAAATATTTACAGATATTGTAGCTAATAATCTAAAAACAAAAGACTGACCACCGTTGGGTTTTTTTTTTATATAACGAAGTAGGGAGTTTTTCCCCAGATTCATTTCAGGTGGGGTAAGTCTGACTTGCTATTTGCTTCCTCGCTTTTCTTTATAATTTTAAATTGGTTTCCTTCAGCGAGAAAAAGCACCTTTTTTAACTCGCTGAATTTGGCCAGGCGGCAAGAAAGTGTATATGTGTGTGTGTGTGTGTGTGTGTGTGTGTGTGTTTATTATTTAGTAGAAGACATTAATATTTGTCATTTAATAATTCATGCTCATTCATTTTTTTAATTTATTTTTTTCATTTTTTTAATTTATTTTTTTCTGATAAATTCATTTTCTGTATTTTTTTTTTTTTTACTTAAATACATCTATCTTTATCTTAAATAAGTAGTGAGGGTGTGCCAATGAGACGTTACCCTCTGGTAGCTCTGAAGTTTTATATATATATATATATATATATATATATATATATATATATATATATTACATTACAAACACACGCATATATATATATATATATTACATACACATATATATATACACATATATATATATTACATACACATATATATATATTACATACACATATATATACATATATATATACATATATATATATATTACATACACACATATATATATACATATATATATATATATTACATACACACATATATATATACATATATATATATTACATACATATATATATATATACATATATATATATTACATACATATATATATATACATATATATATATATTACATACATATATATATATACATATATATATATATTACATACATATATATATATATTACATACACATATATATATTACATACACATATATATATATATATACATATATATATATATATTACATACATATATATATATATATATTACATACACATATATATATTACCTACACATATATATATTACATACACATATATATATATATATTACATACATATGCACACATATACGAACATAAACACACACACACACACACATATATATATATATATATATATATATATATATATATATATATATATATATATATATATATATTACATAGATAGATAGATAGATATTCTCCTTTGTCACATCTCTTTATACTATTTATTTATTACCTACGGTCATTGGACTACTTAAGCATCTGACTGACTTCACAAGTGCTCCCCACTCCTTGTCTTTCTTCCAACATTTTCGGGCGGCTGACTGTGATACTACTTCCAAAGACAGCCACAAAAAATGAAAGAGAAAAAAAATATTATTGACACAAAAAAAAAAAAACCCTCATAATTTCTAACCTGTTAAAGTATCTAAAAAAAAAAATGAATAAGGATGTGGCAATAAATAAGGAATTCCGCGACATCATCATCTCACTTGTATACCCAAGTAGGAACATATCTAGTATATAAAGAAAACTCAGTTGGATTATCAAAGTTTGACCTTAGTAACATCTCTCTTTCATCACTGACTAGCTGGTGCACTCTTTATGAATTGCCGCCGTTGACTCTGGTTCTGCGCTATTCTGAACAACTTAGCCATGCTACTGTCTGCAATGTCTTTCACGTTGTCTGACATTCTTATTTTTGGTCTTCTACGTCCGCTTTTGCCAGGGGTTGTACCAAAGAGCAGATCTTTTGTTAGACCGTCTGTTCTGGTCACATCTCAAAACTAGCAATTTCCTGTCATGCTAAAAGTTGTGGTTTCGATTTTCGGTGGTGGCACACTAGTCATTTTTTTTTTTTTTTTCAACTTTTTAAATCATTACTATATATTCGATCCAATATAATATATTAATAAATAAGAAATCTGAATTAATCAAAATATCATATTTCAGCATATTTTACGATCAGCCAATGCCGGCAGGCCTGCTATTATGTATGTGTGTGTGTGTGTGTGTGTGTGTGTGTGTGTGTGTGGCATGGTCCAATCTTCTCCAGAACCAATTTGTTTGTATGTTTGTTCACCAAGCTTACACTAAGAAGTTTACGGAAGCATGACAATTCAAAAGCAGTAATTTTCCTCTTGTCGACTTTCTTCTTGAATGCACAGTACAATAGTGGTTTAAGAAATTTTGTGGCAGTGATGAGAATTGAAGGTGATGAGAGTGTTGGTCGGCCATCGGATGTTGACAATGATCAATTAAAAGCCTTAGTGGAAACCAATCCATGCACAACTGTTCAAGAATTTGCTTCTGAATTAGACGTAACATATATGACGATCTCCAACCACTTTAGAGACAAAAAAGACTTGATAAATGGGTGCCTCATGAATTGAACAACAACCAAACGAAACATAAACGATCCGTTTCTCCACCAAGTTGTGGTTTGCGATGAAAAGTGGGGTCTTTACGACAACCGAACTTATAGGTAGGAGGAAGACAGTCAGCAGTTTCACAAGCCTGCGGTTCTTTACAGTGATGTATTGACTGAAACCACTAGACCAACGAACCAAATGAGTTGAAACAAAGAAAGCAGGGGATAAATCATATAATTCTAGGAGACAACGTGCCATATTAGTATTCAAAGAAAAGTCTGAGTTTAGCATGAAAATGGAAGTTGATCATAATAATAAGTTGATGAATTAATTGTTGAGCTTGACCAGTAACTGTCTGGGGTCGATTTATGCCAAAATATTTTTGGATATGATCGATTTGTAGTTCGTAACTGTTTATTTTGTTAACATATAGATTGCAAAATATAGTTTGCATTGAGTTCATGGATTGGAAGCTAGACATCTACTAACACTCCTCCAGGTCAGAGTTGACTTGTGATTTTTTTTATTATTGCTCATGAAGGCCCAAATGTCACAGAAGAATAAGGATTATTTCATGCCAGGTAGGAGGTGGAAAACACAATCATGATCGATAATGGTGCGGTTTACTTTTTTTAAGAGGAAGACTCACCAAGAACTTATTTACATAAGACTTGAAAACTACCACGTCATAGCCAGTTGGGAAGCAACCTTATGGTATTGCGTTCCACAGGCAGGCAGTTCTAGGAAGGTAACTTTGCACATGGAACGTTTGTTTAGGCACAGGAGAATAAGGAAAATTGTTGACAGATGCAGCTAGACGAGTATTTGCTGCAAATATTTTGCATAGTGTGAAGTTCAGTGGTGCACCTGCTATCGAAATAATGATAAAGTAGAGATAGATGTGCAACGTTTCTTTGGTGAGAAAAAGGAAATAGTTAGGCAAAAATATCCTTGCCCACTAGATTTCGAAGACAGTTTTATACCCTATCAAGACAGGAAAGAGTACTCTTAGAAGTTCTTTACCAGATGTCACAGCTATGATCTGGGTCTGAGAATGTATTTATTTCTTGTAGAGGTAGAGGATTGCGTCAGGAGTGAGATATTTTCTGTAGCGGTAGAACAATCCAACCACTCTACCAGCGGCTTTAGCAGTGCATCATAACATGTGCTTTTGTAGTATACTTTTGCTAATTGACTTCTTTTTAACTATACACTGCTGCTACCAGATCAGGCTGTCTGAAGATATTGGCTTCCTGAGACGAAATGCACCTAACATTAATGCTTTCTGTTTTTCTACTTTCTTTTGCAAACTTAATTATGTTCTGCAAAACCAAAAACAAAAACAACAAATCACCTTTCTCTCTTTTCCGTCTTTCGACTCCCTCCACTTCCTGACTGGTTTCCTAACTTAAAATGTACCAAACATTAATACTGTAACCCTTTTCCCTCTCCCATTGCAAAACTCATTCATGTTCTGCAGGGCAAGGAACAAAAATGATAAAATCCACTCTAAAACAACCAAACTCAACACTACAAACTAGCGATTGAAGATACAAAGCGCTTGAAGAATAAAAACCTTCTACAAAATAACTGGATGCAACATCGAATACTATTTCCAAAATAACTGGATTCAGCATTAAATAACCTGAAAAGTGTTGATATGCCGTAAAACAACCAAACCAAATTCTATAAATAAATATTTGAAGATATAAAGAACTTGAAGCATAAAAACTATTTTCAAAATAATTGGATTTGGAATTAAATGACATAAAAAAGGGTTGATATGCCATAAAACAAAATTAGCTATACAACTGTGCTCGTCTTGAGTATTACTAACCAGTAAGACTACAATAGAAACTATATCTTATATATTTATAACTTAGGAAATATACTATTTCCTCAGTAGTAAATTCCTCAGCTTAAATATCACAGATGTGTCTACATTTGGAGCACATTATCTTATAGCAATAAATGAAAGATAGTCGAGCATTATTAACTGAAACTTATTTGTTAAAGTCTGCATAGACTGAAGTTAATCTCTGGGTGACCAAGTTTTCGCTCACTCAACAACAAATGCTGATCCCCAATGCTGTGTCCTGTGGATAATCTCTCTTTCATCTACTCTTCCAGCTTTGTCGTTAACTATCACAATGCCTGCTGCTGAGGGGTTGTACACAGCTTCATAAATTTAAAAATGACAACGCTAGAGTATCAAAAGAAAATGAATGCTCCAATAAATTCTGTATATATCGATTGAGCTCTGGGTGCGTGTGTGACACAATCGGCACTCTGAACGCTAAGAGCTACATTTACATTATCTGTCAAGGTTTTGTTCGTTAGATGTAGTGAGCTATTTTGATCTGTTCTGAGCCACAACTTGTATTCAACTGCATCAGTTTGGCAACTGCTCTAAATTATAAACTGTCCTCAAATGTTTTTGGCATTAGAAAAATGTGTACTTATTTTCTGATTCCTTTAATTATCTTTTTTATTTGATTTTGTTTCAAACAAAATCTTCCACTACTAGTAGAAATAATAAAATAATAAATATTTATTGATTTTAAACTACCAGTACAGCTAAAATTTATAGATCCCCCACCCCGCACAAGTGTGTTTTTAAGTTTGAGAAAATATATGCATATTTAACATGTGTTTTTAAGGTAATCAGGAAGAAATAACTTTATAGTTAAATATTTAGAGATTTATAAAGAATCAGAATTAGAAATTTAGTATGGATTCTGGAATTGTATCAGAATCGGGAAAAATATTGGAATCCTCCCATCACTTTATATATATATATATATATATATATATATATATATATATATATATATATATATTATATACATATAGATAGATAGATAGATAGATAGAGAGAGAGAGAGAGAGAGAGAGAGAAATAGATATAGATATATATTATATATATTTAGTAATGTGATTGACAATTTAAAATTCAAATTAGAATTAAAAAATTACAAATCTATTTCATGTGTGTATAAGCTACAATCAACATCCAAATGAATGCTTTGACGATAATTACGGTTTTCAAAAGGCGAAGAATTAAAAGATACATCTGCCTTACTTAAAAATGCTAGGTTTATTTATGGTGTCTTTTATATATATTAAAAAAAAAAAAAAACAATATTTTTGCTGATGAGGAGACTTTGTTTAAAAAATACTATGTGTCAAAATTATTGTCCGTGGCTTAATGTCTATCACAATAAAAACATTGTTTTCTGAAACAATCGTACAAATTACTGCCTTTGTTGTTCCTTCTTATGAAACAGATTTTTAATTCTAATTTGAATTTAAAAAAAAAATATATAAACTACATTATATAGTGTTGGTCATCCATACTTTAACATTTGTCTGACGTCACTTCTGCTAAATGACTTTTCAATCAAACACGTGCGAATCTTAATGAAAGCCATATTTTTTATTAATTATTATTAGTAAAATTCTTCCAAATTTACTTTTTCATGTTAGCAAAATAGAATATAACCATTCTAGAATTAACAAGAATCTATTGTGGTAATCTTTAGATATTTTAATTAATTTTTTTACTATTATTCATAATTTTATTATTATTAATTATATTAGTAGTACTTTCATTATTATTATTATTCGTATTATTATTATTATTATTATAATTATTATTATTATTAGTAGTAGTAGTAAATGTTTATCTCCTTGTAGAATCATGTGACACAAGAGTCACAATTTGAAGAGCCAGCATCCTTGATGAAGAAAACTCTGGCCTGTAAAAAAATGCCTGGGGAGCCCTGTTGACATTACCCGGCAAGGGTGTGTCAGGCGATTAGCAATAAACTGTTAAAGGGTTAGAAGACAAAGTTTGGGAGGATGGACCTTTTAGAACTGCACAGAATCAAACCTTACCTAAGACAACAGGGAAAAATCTACCTGAATAAAAGCCTAAACTCTGGCGACTTTGGGAGTCCATAAAAAATCTTAGAGAATTTTGGAGATGAGTTTTGATATTTGGTTATTATTTGTGATTTTTGAAAACTGAATCTATTGCACTGTAAATAATAGGATTTTATCATTATTTTTTTTATTAAGGTTAGCTATTATTTACAATTATAAAAGCGGTGTTCAGTTTAAAAAAAAAAAGAGCAATTCATTTTATTTGCTTGTAAACCATAAATACGTATTTAAAATTACTAAGGGGAGGGTAGCTACTATTGAGCGAGAGAGAGAGAGAGAGAGAGAGAGAGAGAGAGAGAGAGAGAGAGAGAGAGAGCCTAAGCCTGCTCTAAACTACGATAATTCATTTTTATTTACCAAAATATTTTCTATAATTTTTTTTTTAATCTTCATCTAAAATACATGATTAAATCCTATTTTAATCATTTAAACTAGCAGGGTGTGTGGAAAATCCGCAAGGGTATTTTTCATTTGTAATATATTGCTTTTAGGCATTCTGTGGACGTTCAGCGTGAATGGACGCCCCGCAATATTATTGTAGTCCTTTTGTTTAAACTGTAAAGTATTTATCTTCGTAATCTGGTCAATGTAGTGTCAGAATATATCTGGTTGTTACGGCGTATTTTCAATATCTTTATAGGTGTCTGCAACATATTTCCATTGTATAGGAACAACTCAGATTTATGCATTTCTCCCATCGTTTGATGAAGCTCTGGAAACCATTTTTGTAGAACAACCCAGGTTGGTCCTCCAATCACGATGTGACTTCAGAAATCAAGGCTGCATCATTTGGGAAACACTTTCCTTTCAAAAACAACTTCATGGCTGGGAAGAGGTGAAAGTCAGAGGGTGCAAGGTCAGGCGAGTAGGGAGGATTTCATAACCACACGCCCGTGCTTCTGATCTGGCGACATGCGAGTTGTGGACCGGAACGTTGTCCTGCAGGAGGAGGGTACCTTTGCTGATCTTGCCCCACCTCTTGATTTTGATAGCTTCCCTTAATTTCCTCAAAAGTGAAGCATAATAGGCTCCTGTAATTGTGGTACCCTTTGCCAGGAAATCTGTTATCACTACTCCGTCCTAGTTCCAGAAGACTGTGTGCATGACCTTGCCAGCAGAGGGCTGCACCCTTGCCTTCTTTGGAGGTGATGAGTCCAAGTGCTTCCATTGCATTGACTGGGCTTTGGTCTCTGGATCATAGTTATGGACCCAGGATTCATCCTGTGTAAGCAGTCTTTTGAAAAACTTTGACTCATCTTCTTGGCACATCTCCAAATTCATCCTTGAGCACTCAACGCGTTCTCGCTTCTGGAATGGTGTGAGCAACCTGGGAATCCATCTGGCAGACACCTTATGCATATGCAAATGGTCATGAATGATAGTTTCCACAGACCCTGTATGAATCCTGACATCTTGGGCTATTTAGCAAATAGTAATGCACCGATTTTCCAAAATGACAGCTTCAACTTGACGGACAGATGCTTCATCAATGGCTGAAGGGGGGGGGGCGACCAGGTCTGGGAGCTGTTTCTACAGACTTCTGGTCAGGTTTGAATTCACGATGCCAGCATTTTACAGGGTCATATGATGGGGCATTATCACCATAAGTTTCTTTCATTTCATCAAATGTCTCCTGTGGTGTGTGTCCTTTCAAATACAAAACCAGATCACTGCTCAACATTCAACAGGCTCCATTTCACACCTGACTCAAAACAGAAAACACAATTTGTTCAGAGCTGTAATTTGCCACATAACCTGTAGAGATATAAATCATTGCACATGCAAAATTTCAGCTAGATCAGACAACTGGAAGTGGGTCAGGGGCATTACTTATTGCACAACCCTCATATATCTATAAAAGTGAACATGTCTGTGTGTGTGTCTGTGTACATTTTCCTTCGCAATAACTCTGTTAATTTTCAGTCTACAGACTTGAAATTTGATGTACAGGGCACTGAGATTTGGGAAAATCTATGTGATCGGTTTTTGGCCAGAAATTTGACTGTTAAGGGGTCAAAGTTCAACGATTTGACCTTTGAGAACTCTACCAAACTCCTCCGACAAACACTTGAAATTTTAGATATAGGTTCCTTGGACATGGATCTAACTTAATAACTCAATTTGAGCCCAAAACAATAAAGGTTAAGGGGTCATAATAGAGTCAAATTTTAAAAAATTTAGGTTTTTTTTTTGTTTGTTTTTTTTCTGCTCATCATACACCTCCAAACACCCGGGCAACACCGGACACCCATGCTAGTTTATTAAAAAGGAGAATAGAAGGTGATAACATATTACAAACATTAAATTAGCATGTTTATCTACTAACTTAATGTTTGAAGTATATTATTACCTTTTATTGTCCTTTTTAATAAATAGGATCTTCTGACCAAATAATTTATAATCTGGAAACCGTGACACACGTATATACATATGTACATTAAAGGTACTATGGTATTAATATATAGACTAGCGAGATCTGTGGAAATTCCACATTGAAGGAACTCAAGTTATATATATATAACTTGAGTTCCTTCCGCCATAATCAAAACCGAATCCAAAACTTATGAACAATTCTTGAGAAAATTATTCATGACAAAAAATGGGAGTACATAATAATTAAACGACCCGGATGTAAACGTGACACAGAAAATAAAACACATGCTATGCTATGATATTAATATATAGATCACTTGCAGTGAAATGGATTCTGGTCAGAATTTTTAGGGGGTGGGGGAGGATTGATACTCTAATGTACATATATATATATATATATATATATATATATATATATACTAGCAGTTCTGCCCAGCTTTGCTTGGCCCTATGTACTGTTCATAACTATGTGCATATGTATACATTAAAAAGTGTAAATATGTACCGTAATGCCTTTATAATAGGCTTCCTTAACTACCATAGAGAAAATTGGTAGAGATTGGAGACGTCAAATTTTTAAAACTTTGACCTCAATTTTGACTCCTTAACATTTATTGTTTGGGGCTCAAATAATATTAAAGTGTTTGACCCATGTCCAAATAACCTACACCTAAAATTTCAAGTGTTTAGACCTAAAATTGGCGGAGGAATTTTATAGAGCCTGCAAAGGTCAAATCTTTCAACTCTGGTCTCTTGGCAGCGAAATTTTTGCCCAAAAACTGATTAAAAAAGCTTGCTGCATGTCTGAATACTATTTAAGTAAAATTTTAAATGTTTAGACCCAAAATTGGCTTAATAGTTAGCTAGAGATCGCAAAGATCAAATTTTTTTTAACTTTGACCCCTCGCTACCAACTTTTTCGGCCAAACCCGATTAAAAAGCTTGCCCTATGTCTGAATACACTTTATGTAAAATTTCAAATGTTCAGACCAAAATTTGTCTGAGTAATTTCATAGAGACCGCAGAGGTAAATTTTTTTTTAATTTTGATCCCAATTATGACCCCTTAGCATTTATTATTTTGGGTTCAAATAAAATTATAAAGTTAGATCCATGTCCAATTAACCTACATCAAAACTTTTAAGTGTTTAGACCCAAAATTGGCAGAGGGATTTGGTAGAGTTTTCAAAGGTCAAATCGTTGAACTTTGACCCCTTAACATCAAAATATCTGGCTGAAACCAGGTTTAAAAGATTTTTCCAAATCTCAGTACACCGTATGTCAGATTTCGAGTCTGTAGACCAAAAATTGACAGAGTTATTTTGTAGGGAAATGTACATAGAAAGACACACAGAGACACTTTCAATTGCCTGAGTAATTTGGAAGAGACTGCAGAGGTCATTTTTTTTTACCTTTGACCCCTATTATAACCCCTTAAAATTTATTGTTTTGGGCTCAAATCAAGTTATTAAGTTAGATCCATGTCCAAGGAACCTATATCTAAACTTTCAAGTGCGTAGACCCAAAATTGTCAGAGGTGTTTGGTAGAGTTCTCAAGGGTCAAATCGTTGAACTTTGACCCCTTAATCGGCAAATTTCTGGCCAAAAACCGATCACATATATTTTCCCAAATCTTAGTACCCTGTATATCAAATTTCGAGTCTGTAGACTAAAAATTGTCAGAGTTATTGCGTAGGGAAATGTACACAGGCACACACACAGACACGTTCACCTTTATAGATATATAGATACTAGCAGTTCCGCTCAGCTTTGCTCAGGCCCTATGTATTGTTCATAACTATGTGTATATGTATATATTAAAAAGTGTAAATATGTACGGTAATGCCTCTCTATATAATAGGCTTCCTTAACTACCATAGAGAAAAGTTGGTAGTGGCTACATATGTCAAATGTTTTTTAACTTTGACCAACATTTTGACTCCTTAACATTTATTGTTTTAGGCTAAAATTAAATTATAATATTTGACCCATGTCCAAGTAATTTACATTTAAAATTTCAAGTGTTTAGACCCAAAATGGGCAGAGGAGTTTGGTAGAATTTGCAAAGATCACCTCTGTAAACTTTGACCTCTTGCCAGCCAAATTTTCGCCCAAAACCTGATTAAAAAGCTTGCTGCATGTCTGAATATCCTTTATGTAAAATTTTTAATGTTTAGACTCAAACTTTGCTTAATAGTTTGATAGAGACTGCAAAGGTAAAATCTCTTGATATTTGACACCTTGGAAGTTAAATTCTCAGCAAAAAAAAAAAAAAACGATTAAAAATTTTGCCCTATGTCTGAATACCCTTTATGTAAAATTTCAAAATTCAACAAAGGGCTTCCTAAATTGAATTCAAATCTGGGCAGGAGCTGTTTGGCACACCCAAACTTGCTTTCATAATTTTCATGAAAAACACTTGACTAGTTACAATCACTATAAACAATTTTCCGTACTCTCTATCTGTGTCTAAATGCAGATTGCATGAACAAAGCTTCTTTCCTAGAACTGCCTGCATGTGGAACACTATTCCATTGGACTGCTTTCCAGCTGATTACAATATGGTAACCTTCAAATCCAATGTAAACAAATTCTTATTGAGCTGTCCCCTTAAATAATCAAAATTCTACCCAATCTACACAATTAACAATTACTAAACTACCACCTTATATTCATTAAACCTTATCCTCGAGTGGCCTTCGGGCTTTGATAAGCGATGATTCCCTTGTAAAAAAAAAATGGTAGCATCTTGAAGCTGCTCTTGGCCTGCAAAACCAGCAGGACATTTTATAATAGAAATATCACTATCATTATCATTACTTCCTGACGATGAGCCTCAAGATGGAGTGAAACACTATGAGGATAATGACCATCATTATCACATTTATTTTAAAGTCCATTTTTCATGCTAGCATGTGTTGGCTGGCTTTAAGAAACTGACTACCAAACTAAACGATCTCTGACCAGGTCTTTTTTTTTTTATCCCTCAAGTACAGTTTTATCACTTGCTTACATGATTTCCTTGATGTTTCTTTGGGAACCAAACCTGCCACTCCAACTATTCTTTATCTATAAACCCAAGAACTCTCTTCGGTTGTTTCAATGTGGCTATATGAGTGATGTGTACTTTTCTGCACACATCTCTCTAAACTAGTCAATGTTAATCTTCCTCTGAGGTCATCAGATCTGTCTAAGACTGACATTACACATCCATGGTATCTTTACTCTACATGTACGTATTAACATTATGAAAAATGTTTCAAAATTAACGATTGTTAGTTTGATTTTGAATGAGAGGATGAATGAAAGGATGAGAGGATTGGGAACAATGGATGGAATGGTTGGAGAATTTGATTACTTAAGAAAATGGCTTGACAAGTATCTGTTGACATTAGATTTCAAGATGATAATATTGTAGTCATGTCATCAAAATAATGCTGTGGTAATGGGTTCGACAGGTGGAAAGTTGTAAGAAAGAAACTATGAAATGTTTTTAAATTTTGCTCTGATATTATTTTCTGATTATACTTCAAGATACATTTCTGTTTTTAATAAAATTGCAGAATAATTTTGGAGTTTTCTTATTCTTTTCTATCTCATGCTACAGGACATCCAGTTTTGTGTGACAAAAAGATAAATAATAATTATAGTTATTAGTGATGGGACAATTACAATATTTTCCTGATTCCAATACAATTACCGATTCTGTATTAAATTCCCGACTGATTCTTTATAAATCTCTAAATATTTAACAAATGAGGTGTTTTTTCATGATTACTGTAAAATATATGTTCAATATGCAGACAATTTTCTCAAATGTAAAAATACACTTGTTGGGGATGATCTATAGATTTTAATTTTACTGGTAGTTTAAGAATCAATAAATATTTATAATTATTTTATTACTATCAACAGTGGAAGATTTTGCAAGAAACAAAATCAAATAAAAAGACAAAAGGATCGTTTTGGGCATCAGAAAATAGACCCAGATTTTTCCAATTCTGATTAATTATCCCAACACTATTAATTATATATATATATATATATATATATATATATATAGTTCTGTGTGTGTGTGCATGTGTGTGTACACAGAGAGGAATGGACGTGGCTAAAAGCAGAGTACTAGGGTGAAGCAAGTGAGGGAAAAGAGAGAAAAATAAAGAGATGAATACAGGATGCCGCATGATCAGATATATATATATATGTATTTGTAACATATTTGTTCCAAAAAGAATGTGAATTGCATCATTTCTTTTAAAATATATTAATGCCTATATGATGTTATAAAAAATAGAATCTCTCTTTCACAACGCTATACTCCCCAACCCTCTGTTGAATTTCCAGCGACTTTTTTCATTTTTGAAATGGAACAGGGTCATACATTTCATTACATCAAAAATATATTTTCAAATATTTGTACTGGTGTTTTGTTTTCCTAATTTCATTCACCTAGAGGAAGTCTTGAAATAAAGACGAAACATTGATGAACACATTTGGTTTGTTCCTTTTTCATCTCTCTCTTTTTATGTATATATATATCTATAGATCTATAAAAGTGAAATTGTCTGTCTGTGTGTGTATACATTGCCCTACCAAATTACTTTGTCAGTTTTCAGTATACATAAGGAGTATTGAGATTTGGGAAAATCTTTTTAATCAGTTTTCGGCCAGAAATTTTGGCTGTCAAAGGATCAAAGTTCAATGATTTGACCTTTAGAAAACTCTACCAAATTCCTCCGCTGATTTCGAGTCTAAAGACTTGAAATTTTAGATGTAGGTTACTTGGACATGGATCAAACATTTTGAGCCCAAAACAATAAATGTTACGGGGTAAAAATTGGGGTCAAAGTTAAAAAAAATTGACCTCTGCGGTCTCTACCAAATTACTCAGCCAATTTTTGGTCTAAACATTTGACATAAAGTTTATTCAGACATAGAGCAAGCTTTTTAATCGGTTTTTAGCCAACAATTTGGTTTAAAAGATTTGACTTTTGCGGTCTCTAGCAAACTATTCAGCCAATTTTAGGTTTAAACATTTGAAATTTTACATAAAAGGTATTCAGACACACAGCAAACTTTTTAATCAGTTTTGGGGCAAAAAATTGGCTGCCAAGAGGTCAAATTTGAAAAAATTGCCCTTTGCAGACTCTACCAAACTCCGTCAATTTTAGGTCTAAACACTTGAAATTTTAGATGTATGTTACCTGGCCATGAGTCAAATTTTTTAACATATATATATATATACATATGCACATAAAGTTATGAACAGTACATAGGGCCCAAGCAAAGCTGGGCTGAACTGCTAGTATATATATTGAGAGAGAGAGAGAGAGAGAGAGGAGATGGCTATTGAATATATATATATATATATATATATATATATAAAAAGTTCTTTTTTCAAAACAATTCGTCTTTTTTTAAAATTTGATTTTGTTTAAAACAAAATCTTCCGCTGTTGGTAGTAATGAAAAAATCTGTATTGATTTTAAACTTGTAAAATTAAAATCAATAATCTTTTACCAGTTTATTTTTACATCTACATTAAACATGTGATCTTACAGTTCTCAGGAAAAAATAAAAACTCTATAGTTAAATATTTAGAGATATATAAAGAATCAGAATCGATAATTGTATCGGAATTGGTAATTTAGTAAGGAATCAGTAATTGTACTGGAATCAAGAAAAGTGATTCCCATCACTAATATATATATATATATATATATATATATATATATATATATATATATATATATGGTAATTTGTACACCCAATGGCTTTAAAAGAAAATGACTGCTGAATTCGAGTTTTCTGTAAAAACTGAAAGGAATCCTATCTCCACATATCTATATATCTATAAAAGTGAGAATGTGTGAGGACAATTCTCAACCTATATACTAAATGAATTATTGATATACAGACTTGAAATTTGGTAT
The DNA here is from genome assembly GCF_053919585.1 of Euprymna scolopes. Taxonomy (NCBI): domain Eukaryota; kingdom Metazoa; phylum Mollusca; class Cephalopoda; order Sepiida; family Sepiolidae; genus Euprymna; species Euprymna scolopes. The sequence goes on along the minus strand of NC_136499.1, from coordinate 14,858,570 downwards.
ATAGGGTATTCAGACACGTAGAAAACTTTTTAATCGGTTTTCATCTGGAAAATACTGCTGCTAAGGGGTTAAAATTAAAAATTGTTACGTGAGGCGTCATCAGATTTTTATCTGATTGTCAACTGTTTCGCGAATGTGCATGCATAAATGGTTCTAATATATTAAGAATAAGTAGATTTTACAAACACTTTTTAAAGATTGTGTCAAGCTGGCCAAACAGTTATCGTACTTGACCAACTGTCTTTAGGTTTTGGTTTTGATCTCAATTCCAGTATTATTTTTTTTACTTACATAAAGTAAACTGTGTAGAAAAACAATTCTCGCATGCACACGTCTCAGTTTATGTATGAATTAAAATATAATATTTATGCATACTTTACAACTGGGCAACGACCAACGACCTGCTAGTAAATTATAAAGATAACTCTTCCATAAGAAAAGTCTGCTTCGCTTAAGAAAACAAAAAGATTTTTTTTTTCATATTGATTGACAAAATCTATCTTTTGAACATTTCCATCTCTAACCATCAGCAGACTCTGAATAACGGTTCAATGAGCATGATAAATTACAAATTTCACACTTTCAATCAAGGCTTGGTAATTCATAAAATTATTTCAAAAATGTTAGTTTCATGCTACATTGGAATATTGCAAAATTTTCAGTTCACATGAAATTATTTTCATAAACATTTATAAAACTTGTTGGGCGAAGGACTCAGCAGCCATTTTGTTTCTAGGCTGCAGTGTCTACACTTCAGTTTCAAAAATGTGCATGTGTGAATGGTTCTAATATGGTAAGATTAAGTAGATTTTACAAATCAAGCTGACCAAATAGTTATTGTACTTGATCCACTGTTTTTAGATTTTGGTTTCAATATCAACTCCCGTATTATTTTTTTTACTTACAAGAAATAAACTGTTTAGAAAAAACAATACTTGCTTGACAATGTGGGATCTATTAGATTTGAGTCTCTTTTTTTGACTCTGTCTAAGAGTGACAGACGTGGTAGATACACCAGACCAGCTGTGGCAGGAATACTCTATACGTTGGGCAAACTGTAGCTTTCTAACGTTATAGGATTTTTTTTTTACTCATGTTCACCTCTAACAAGGCACATCGGCACTTGAACGTTGGGATCATGCCAAGGAAAGATTAACAAGATGATTTACGCTACACTTAAACTTCTGCATATCAGTACAGTCAGGGAAGCAGATAGCAGGAAGGGAATTCCAAAGTCTAGCTGCTCGAGGGAAGAAACTATTAGAATAAAAAGCTTTCTGGCATTTACAGATCTCAACAGTAAAAAGGTGAGATCTTGTTGCTAAGCAGGTTTGTCAGATATATGTACATCGAGGGGGCACAAGTGCAACAAGTTCATCAGAACACATTTCATTAAAATATCTGTAAAACAGGCACAGAGACGCAACATTGCAGTGATGGGACAGGGGTTGGACCTAAGTTGACAAAGTGGGATATATTAAATTGGAAACTCTTTTTTGAACCTTACTCAAGAGGGAGAGGTTAGTGGTAAATGCACCAGTCCAGATTTGTAACAATACTACACACATGGGTGAATGGTAGCCTCAGAGAGATAGAAGATATTCTCAGGTGTGAGTAATTTTCTAGCTCAATAGAGAGAACCTACCTTTTTGCTGCAGTCTTCGCAATGTCCTCAATCTATTTGTTTCAGTTCATATTGCCCACGAATGTAAGGCCGAGGAGTTTGAAGGAAGAATTCTCAGGTAGGGTGTTGTCATGGATATTAGTGGATGGAGAGGCATGTTTTAATTGTTAAAGGAGAGCCACTTAGTCTTACTAGCATTAAATGTTACCAGCCATTTGCTGCCCCATTCCACTACCATATGGAGGTCATTTTCTAATAATTCTGCCATGTACATCCGGTACTTCCACATTAATGTTATGGTACTTGGCTGTACGTCCACCAATGACAACCTGGATGGTCTTACTGTCTAAGAAGGATCTAATTATATTTAGTATATATCCAGTTCTACCATATAATTAAATTTTCATTAGCAGCCCTTTGTGCCAGACTGTCACAGGCCTGGGATATATCAAGGACTACAGCCCTGGCTTCGCCCGCTATATTGTATATGAATTCAGAGATAGCTGTTAAAGTATCTGCAGTAGAACGACATTTCCTAAATCCATACTGTTTGTCAGAGAGAAGATTTGCTTTTGCGAGGTGGCAGACAAGTGCTTGATTGATTAAGGTCTCAAAGATTTTAGCGATGTTCTCCGATACGAGTAATTTTCTAGCACAGCAGAGAGAGAGCCTACTTTGTTTGCAGCAGTTTTGACAATGTCCTCAGTTCCAATTCATGTTACTTGTGAATGGTAAGCCGAGGAGTTTGAAAGATAAGCCCCAAGGCAGGTTGGTATTTATTACTTGAAAATAGTGAATACAATAGACACCTACAAAAAGTCCACGAGTAGAGCAGGAGTTGCAGCTGACAAAAAAAAATTGGATTCAGCAATTAGACTTTTTTGTCATTTTTAAATTTATCACCTTTTTCAAAAGCAGAGTTACTTTATTTTTGTGATGTGATCTCGAGAAAGCTACATTAAAAGAATAACCAGCATATCTAAAAGTTGAACAATTCCAAACAAAATGTTCAACCTACAACACATATCTCTCTATCTGATCAGGCTCCTTGCCCGAACCAATGCGACTCTCTCTCCAGATTTCCCTTTTTTCCATCAGTTGCCTCAGATCTCCAGGATCACAATTGGCGTCATGGGCAATTTACTGGATGTATGTGGATCTAGATCATCCTATACTTATGCACACGTGCCGTGGAATCCACAATATATTTCTCATCAGCTCTCGCTTTCTCCTCTGGCAGAAACTGGCAAATCATAGATAGTAGATATGGCAGGTAGGTTGCCATAAAGTTACTGTTTCATGGGATGATCTTGCAAAGACATATTTAACACTGTTCGTAACATACGGGTGTGCTCTCTTTCTAATCTTTCGGTGAGGGCCCAAAAGATTGGAAAGAAATCTAGATGGCATGTATAAAAAAAAAAAATAAGATTGACAGACAGCGAGGCATGCATTTTTGCACTGCTACTCAAATTAAGGTTAGTGATAGGGCCGAGGAAGAGAAGGTACTTTGATGCTTTAACACTGATGTCATGAATGTTAATATGAAAAAATGTGCCATTCAAATCTGATACTAAAATAAATTTGAATCAGAATAAAAAAATTAAAAAAACACACCCACACTTCTTTTTTTGTTTTGTGAGCTCCAGCATGGCAAGCGCTCCTATAGCATCCGGGTCCTGGATATGACCTAAAACTATATCCGATGGTGAGGCCCCAGCTTGCGGGCTTTGGGGAGTGTGGAGCCACCCTTTAATTGCCATTGCTTCCAGGTCCACTCTGACCCAGAGTATGGGTTAAATAGAAACCAACTTGAAAAAAAACAAATATATTATATTAAAAAATTGTTCTTCAAAATCACTGGATTCGGCATTAAATAACCTGAAAAGGGTTAATATGCCATAAAACAAAAACAACCAACCTATAGCATCCAGAGGAAACAGTTTAGATACTCTAAATATATCACTGAAGGCCTCCAACACCAAGCTGTCATCATGGGAGCAGAAAGTTTCGGATAGGACCAAGTAGCCTGCCAATATGCAAGTGAAAGGAAAGCTGATTCAGAAAAGCATAGGCAGGATAGAAAGAGCAAGGCTTTGACGCCTCACCACCTGCTACTATTCCTGACTCCATTGCAGCAAAACTTTGCAAGTGCAGATTAGGGTTATTAACTGTCCATATGTTTACATATCATGTTTATAAGTATACAACACACAGATATTAATTTGCCAATACTTGTACAGTTTAATCAAAATGTCAAAAAAATAGAAATATTAAACAAAAATGTTATATTGTACATACCCATTATGGAAAAAAGTTTTTCACTTAATTTGATTAAATAGTTTTTCTTTTTAAAACGAAAAAACAATCTGTTATGACACCAAGCAAAAGTTAGCCAGGTTTCAATTTTAAGACTACGAGGAAGGAAGAAATGCTATTATTTAACATGGGAAGGAGGGTGTCAGCACTTTAGATTGAGTTATCTCCTGATGGCACCCCCCCTCCCTTCCTCGTGGTCTAAAAATTCAGACATGGCTACCTTCAAATCATTGTCATAAAGATTGTTTTAACCATTTAGGCCATCGTCAGATGGATTAGAAATAGTTAAAAATTGATAGACTTTAACGTATAAATGTGTATTTGAGCATGTGGATAAATAACACGCATAGTCAACTATGCCTACGCAGTTTCAATTTTTACCCATTAGCAGCTATTTTTATCAGCTAAAACCCCATAAAACAATGATCAACAAAAAATGCAATCATTTGATCTGCCTTGCACCGTACTGTGACCTTGTGTCTTGGAGGAGATGCACTTTGAAAAAAATGGAGACAGCCAGATAGACATAGTGAGTTTTATAAATTAGATTCATTGAAAAAAAAAGAAAAAAAAGTCATCTGAAGGAGAGGTGACACAGGTAAGACAGGGAGAGATAAATAGTTTGTCTCACTGCACTCAGCCATACTGCGCACACTACCTTCCTCTCTATTGAGGACGACACCTTGTCTTTCCTGCTTGAAGTATTGACAGAAAAGGGGATAGAAATACTATCAGCAAGTTATGTAGTTTCGTGACTTCCATCTAGGATCACCTCTGACCAATATAAATGTCACCCAAGCTTTTCTATTCAAGATAGTATTTAACACTACCAGTTTAGAAATCCATTCTTAACATGAGAAGGAAAGGACATTTTATAACTATTTTGGACTTTCATCTAATAATTCAATAAAAAAAAGATAGCGAAAAAATGGAATTTAACTTGAAAATATGAGTTAAAAAATAGCACGGTCCATATTCTGCATAAATTTAACACATCTAAAAGCAAGTTTCTATCTTTTCACCAATAATGCTCTGATCCACACTTGACCCAAAAATGAAACAAATGGCTCTTGTCTCAAGGAAGCACTCTGGTTCAACAAGCTTCTGGGATTGATCTGGACTCCTGACCTGAAATGGAAAACTTACCATATATACTTGTGTATAGGTAGATGTGCATTTTTAGACCCAAAATTGTGTCATTTTAGGTATTACCTGTGTAGAAGTCAACTGTAAATTCTAGATAAGTTAAATGGTCCATATCATGGCTCTTTCTTGCACAGATAATTTCCCGTTTGGTGTCTTTTCTTTTTGTAAGATATAAATTGTTTCTCGGCATCCGTGTACGATAATATGTGCATTTACGAAAATGTGGTCTATTCGAATTTCATATATAGAACCCGCTGCATACTTACATGCAACGAATGCAAAAGTTGCTAATCAGACATTCTGATTCATAACATGCTGTGGATTGCAGCCACAATTACTGATTTTAGACATAATTCATGTCACATACCATAAAATTTCCTAACCTACCGAATACATCATATCAAACTTAGGCCTATAGCCAAGTTTAGAGAATGAACATTGTGAGAGCTATTCCAACTATTATTAAGCCTCCTACTGAAAAACCATGCATATGCTTACATGCTGGCAAACAATGCAGTGGCATTCGGAAGGAGTGCGATTAATTATTAGGATTACCAGTATATACTGAGTTCACAAACAAAACAACGTTTTCTATGTTAACAACATTTCCAAAAACATTACCTATGTAGAAGTCGACCCTAAAAATAGCCTTAAAATCGTCTCTCAGAAATTTCACTTATACACACGCATATACGGTACATAATATTTGTTGCGAAACGCATTGGAAAAATCTATGCTTAGGTTTAGGCACAGATAAAGAGTGGGGGGAAACTAGTGATAGTGTTTTCTGCTTATGAAAGTGTGGCGAGGGGTGACCATAGAATGGAGCTCAGCCGAGCACCTGCCATGAAAATAACAATAAAGCAGAGACAAACTCACAACAATTCTTCTGTGAGAAAGAGGTTGCAGAGAAGAGAAAAGGACATCCCCACAAAGCTACGACGTCTATTTTGAACTCTATCAAGGCAGGATTTCCAGCAGCTCCTGCCCAGATGTGCCAACAGTACTCTGTAGGAGTAAACCTAAGTGACCTCAGGCCACATACTACTACCATGAAGAAAAGACATTGTTTCTTTAATCCTCTCTTTCTCTAAAAGAACTCAACTAACCAAGATACCCAAAAATCTATTCCTTTTTCTCTTCTGCTGTTGCTGCTCGCTCACCCCCACACACACACTCTCTCTCTCTCTTTGACCAATGATTGACCTAAAAAGGATTGGAGAGTCAGTCTCCAGGCCTCTACGTTGTTACATTAATCCAAAAGATATCTCACAAAAGACAAAGTTGTTCCACTCAATTGTTAAAATTAGAAGTCAAATCAAAATACAAAAAAACTTGAAGTACACAAACTTTAAATATTAGGGTAAGAGTTTGTGGATCTTTTCAATTTGTTATCACTGAAAACAAAAGACAAAAAAAGCAATAAATGAGAAATTTGAATACAAATTTAAAAGAACAGTCAAAATTTTGAATGAAATACAATTAATTTTATCTCAAAATTTGTTAAAGAAAAAAAAAAAAAAAATTCCCCATCCCCTCCCAGACCTGTTAGTAGCAGGTGTACAACATTGCATGTAATAATTTTATTTTATCTTTTCAGTTAATTTAATGATGTACTTGTTGCCCCCTTACTTCCCCCCCAAATGTGTTGGTCACCTCTTATGCCAAAGACCTAAATTAAGACTGGACAAACTTGGTAATTGCATAATTCTCTCCAGACCCTTAGCCGAGATTTGCGTGCAGCCATAGATGTCCATTCGGGAGAGTTTCTTTAGATTGTCCGCAATCAGATTCAGACCTCGATCTGTGATCCGATGGCACTGACCAATGTTCAGTGTGGTCAGCCCATGCATTGTTTGTACGATATGACTAATGCCATTATCACTAATGTTACAGGCACTAAGGCTGAGACATTCAAGATTAAAGAGACCTCCAGCTAAACAGCTTAATCCCCAATCCCCAATCTTGTCACAGAAACTCACATCCAGAGATGTAATCCGTGAACCACCTCGGGCTAGATGCGCGAGACCAGTATCCGTAACTTGATCGCAGCTGGCCAGGTTAATTTTCCGTAGGCTGGGCATTTTGGCAAGGTACTGCAGACCAGAATCAGTGACACTGCTGCAAAAGCTTAAATTCACTTTGGTCAAATTTTTTAGCCCCAGGCTTATATAACGTAAAGCTGTATCCGTGAGTTTTTGGCAATCCTGAAGACACAAGTGTTCTAGGGCTAAGTTTCCTTGGTTGGTGACTGTGTCGCCGATTCCAGCCAAATGTGCAATACCTTGGTCAGACAGATCTCGACAACTCCGTAAGTCAAGTGATTTCAATTTCACAAGTCCATACGAGATAACAAACAATCCGGCATTTGTAATCACGGAACAGCCGCCCAAATGAAGAACACGTAAATTTTTTAAGTATATAGCTATCCGGCTTAGACTGTAATCCGTAATCTGTTTGCAAAGACTCAAGTTCAGCTCATGGACAGTAAGTAGCCGATGCAGAAGTGCTTGACCGAGGCCAGCATCAGTGATATTATAACATCCGCTTAAATTCAGGCTCTCCAGGTCGGGGATCCCAGATACAACATCCTTAAGACTTCTCTTAAGACTCAAAATCTGGATTCGTCGAATGCCACGCTTTGCTAGACTGCGATAGAGTGATGGGTTAGAGCGACGCAGATGGATTTTCGCCTCAACACCTCGCCACACTGTTCGAGTATAAGCAGCCTCACGCCAGCGAATACATACCTGTGCGACTCTTCCTTTATCGCGTACATCAAGGTAGCAGAAGATCATGACAAGTAGTTCAGGAAACAGGCAATGAATGTGGGCCTCGCCATCTTCGGATTCCTCATTGTCAAGGTCCGTTAACTCCGGCAACAGTGCCGAGATTCTAGGGTTCTTTGTTAAGGAGGGACCATCAGGTAAAATCGGACTGTGTGGTGGGGATAAAGATGCCCGAGATGGGAGAAGTTCGGAAGAAGAATACAGAGTCCTTTTGGATGGATGGTGGGAATTTAGTTGCGTTTTGCTGCTACGGTCAGAGAAGGCGGAAGAAAGGGTACTCAATGTCCGGTAATCTTTGTTTTGCAAAGAATTGGTTAGCATTTCTTTATTGGTTCTTTTATAATCTGATGTTTCTGAACGCGGTTGGAGTAAAGAAATTTCAGAGCTATTACTGTGATGGTGTCGGTGGAGACGGTTTCTTGAAACAGCGGGATCAGAGAACACTTGGCCTGGACTCCACTGTCTTTTATGACGACTGTTGGGATTGTAATGGTGGTAAAAGTGTCGTCGATGCTCGGTTTGATTTTGTTGTTTATGTTCGGACGAAGAAGAGGAGGGGAACGAGGAATGGTTCTGGTGGGGGATATCATCATATTGTGGGTAGCTACTAAAGTTATGGTGTAGATGCGTTGAAGTTTTGGTTGCTGTATCACCATCATTATAAGAATTACTTGTAGATATTGCACTGTCTGTGGATTTTTTTTTACTATTATTGTCCCTTGGTGAATGGCTGTGTTCGACATTTTGTTTCAATTGTGTTGACAAGCCATGCGAACTATGCTGTTGACGTATATTACTCTGTTCAATATTCTGAACAGAATTATCGTTTTTGTTGAAGTTTTGCTCGTCTTCCTCGCAGATTTCCATATCTTTTAGCTGGCTTGTTCTTGGAGGATTCGAACATTGTGCCGACAAGCTGTAAGGCGTAGTGCTGTTTTTATTATTCTTGTTACTGCGGCGTTTCACATCGCATTCAAAAACGTTACCATGTTTGCTTTCGTTATTCCTAGAAACACTTTCCTCCGAGACGACGGACTGGCTTGAAGATGAACTGGAAGATGCTTTCTCGGAACTGGCAACTCGAGTATCGTCAGAGGAAGCCGGAATCCTGGTAATATCCGTCGTGGAGTTCTTCTGACTGGACTGTTTAGATCGACAATCGTCCGGTTCAGTTTCACAAGAATCCATTTTTTTAAAGTCATATACAACATTAATAAGAATTACATGGCAGAGTTAATATATATATGTATTTTTTTATGTTACTTATTCGCACTAAATTTACAGTTCTCTCATAAAAAAATCATTCATAAAAAAAAAAATCGTGTACGTATATAAATATGAACTTCAGGTTCAAATATAAACAAAAATAGTCGACATTTAACAAAAAAGTCTATTTTTCAACTCTTCTATCGTCATAAAAGCAGTTCGTTCACATCGACATTACGTAATTAATAATTTTCAAACAATAAATTATGCAGGCGGCAGAAATAAATACGCCAGATACAGTAATAAAAACGAACCAACCTCTTTCGTTCAAGGAATAAAATTCAGAATAATAACAAAAAAGTAAGTTAAGTTTGCTTCGACGTCCATGTTACTATTTTCTCTGCCCTTCAGTCCTAGCGCTTCCCCCTCCTTCATTAGACCTACTTACTGTCATTAACCACTCCCTTTAGCTCGTTACATAAGTCTGCCTCCTCCTTACCTCCCTTTATTTCTTTATACGATTCATAGCTGCAAAAAGAGAGTAGGAGGAAATAAATACCGTCGCAGTTAAAGGTGGTCACGTGCTTCTGGCACTCTCTATCTCTCCTTTCCCTCCGTTTTATTATCCTGCTTCAAGCTGACTCCCTCCCTATCTGTTGTGTGCTTATGTAAATAAAAATCACACCCTCCGCGTAACGGTGAAATGTTTTTCTCCTGACAAAGGAAAGAAAGAAAGAAAAACTCTCCTCGTGTTTACGCATTTTATTTATATATTTTTTAAATATATACTCAACAGCGCAGTTGAAAAGGAAATCGCGAAAATGTTAACCCATGCACATGCATATATTTTTATTTAATTTGAAATAAATGAAAAATATTTAAATTTACTTTAATTATATAAACGAAACGAGATCTAAGTATATATGCCGAGAACATTTTTACTTTCATTTTTTGTTTCGCTTTAAACAATGCCGGGTAAACATTGCAGTTAGCGGAATTAATGTTTTTAAAGTTAATACTCTTTGGAGATTCGCCCCCAAACAATTTTGGTTTAAGTACGCATTTGGGATTTATTTGTGCAAAAAAAAATATTTAATAGAATTTATATTTTAATAGAATTTTTAAAATTACCGTTAATACCAATTCTGAGCAAAGTAGTGGTCTTTGTTTACGTTATCTTTTTTATTTTTTACATAGGCATCACCACTTATCAAGGCCAAGAGGGCACTCGAGAATAAGGGTTAAAGAGTGTACAGTAGAAATTGGATAATATAGTAACCGTTAGTAATGGAGATTCGGTAAATTTGTTAACTTTGTGCGAGACTAGAATAGGCTCGCACAAAAACACACATTCACATTTCAAGATATATTACTTGTCGCATACATACGCGCACACAAACATACGCGCCCACGTCCACACACGTACATATATTCACGTTCGCGTACATACACTCCCATTCACGTGTATATACACACATGCTAACGTACACACATGTACTCACACACGTGCACACGAACGCACACATGGACGACGTCACTTCCTCTTTGAAAGGAAATCCACACATGCGCAAAAGACACTCCGGAAACGAGTATAAAAGAAGGAGCAATAAGCGGCTCCTTCTTTTCGGCCAACAGCTTTTGAGTTGGTTGATCTACGGACAGACCGCATACCTCACACCACTTGCGAGTAGGTGAGACAAAAAGGCTAACAGACCATACGTACACATTCTCACTCTTTCTCTCTCTATCTACTACTGGTCCCTGAGAACACCTTCGCGTAGCTGACTGCTAACTGATGTCAACCCTCTATCCTTTTCTTTGTCTACACGATGGACTGCCATTTCTCGTTCCATTACATTACTCACTTCTCTTCCCATGCGCGAACAAACGATAGTAACCCGAACTTGAGATGAACACACATTTCCTTTTCTTTCTACAACACCAGTCCCGCAACGAACGATGGTTACACCCGTGCGGACATGAACACATGTTATATCTAAAACATTCATTCTTTCAACAGTAAATAACCGACGTTTATCTTATCCATCAATTGAGTTTTTGTTTCCTTCAATTTCATTCGTTTCATTATTCTTTTGTAACGGGATTAGGATATATATATCCTAGTCCCTTACAACTTATATGGAACGGCTCATCAAAAATTTGTTTACGTTAGACTTGAAGACAACCATATTGTAGTCAGCTGGAAAGCAGAAAAACGGAAGACAATTCCATAGGCGTGCAGTTCTAAGAAAGAAGCTTTGCTCATGGAATCTACGTTTAGGTTTAGGCACAGATAAAGAGTTTCCGAAATTTTACTTTAAAGATTCTTGTCGCCATCACGCAGTGCAAGTGGGGTGGGAGATGGGCTGCCTTGAGCGACTGACTCGCTGGCTTTGTGACTCCCTTCCCTTCCCGTATCTAGTAGTCGGCCTTTAACTGACCTGTGAGTGTGTGCGCTTCTCTCTCGCCCCATCTCTCTCTTTACCCCTCTCTCTCTCTTTCTCTATCTCTTTCCCAATTTGAAACGACCTGTCCGTTCTTCCTTCTTTTTGCCCTTGGCTATTGGCCAATCAGGATCTAGGTGGAACTTCTCGCAACGCCACAGTGCCCCGTTTTATGGGCCCTTTTAAAAAAAAAATCAGTTTGGAGGTTGGCCATCTTGGAAGAAGCATCCTTTAGACTCCGTTGCTGACCGTTTTTCGGCAACGTATTTTGTATATTTTTTATCCTTTTCTGACAGTGGAGTGCTTTTTTTAAAAGGAATGTATTGAAGTGTTTGTAGGTACCTCCCTTTCAAAGAAGAACATTCGATGTGCCGTCGATAAATTTCATCTTATTTAAACGTTGAGTAGAGAGCCCAACTATAAGAACAGTGTCGGAATTTTTGAGTAAAACTGCTTACTCCCAAGAAAGGAGGAATAAGGAGAGAGAGAGAGACTGATAACCCTTCATGAAAAGGAGAGTGGACCATTTGTTTGGAACCCTATTTCGGACGAGAGAGACATTTTAAAAAAAAACCTTTGAAGGTTGGTTTTTTTTTGTGAAAAAACACGTCTTAAAGGACTCCCTTTTTTGAAATGTTTATTCTCTTTTCATTGAGACTTCAAGTAAGCCTTTGATATTAAGAACATTTTATATATTTTGAAAAGTCTCCCTTTTGAGAGACCATTTTAATGTGAATTTTTGCCCAGTTGCCTTTTTTCCTTTTTATATTGAATGCCTTTTTGTCTTTGATTTTTTCACCCTTTTTTTATTTCTCTCTATTTGTTACTTAGTAAATTTTATTTTACAAGCTTTTGGGAATTCAAAGCAACCAGCCACCCTTTTTCTTTAAATAAACATTTATAATTCTAACAGTTTACAGGGTCTCAATTAATTACCTTTTATTTCTCTTTGTGTTGTTGCATGACATTATTTTCTCTTTTTTTTTACCCCAATCGTTTTCCCAAAAGACGAGTTTTGGCGACACCCCCAGAAATTTTCGTCAAGAGTGGGGGAAACTAGTGATAGTGTTTTCTGCTAGACGGGTGTTTCTTCTGAAAGTTTGGCGAGGGGTGACCATAGAATGGAGCTCAGCCGAGCACCTGCCACGAAAATAACGATAAAGCAGAGACAAACTCGCAACAATTCTTCTGTGAGAAAGAGGTTGAAGGGAAGAGAAAAGGACATCCCCCACAAGGCTACGACATCTATTTTGAACTCTATCAAGGCAGGATAAGTCCTTTCTAGCAGCTTCTGCAACATTACTCCATCCTTGGGCGTACCTGGCTCTTATATAGATAGATAATTGCATCAGCAGTGAGATATCTACTGGATCGATAGAAAGATCCCACCATTTTTCTAGCGGCCTTGGCAACAGATTTGATGTATCTGTCC
>NC_136499.1:14785610-14840610 GCF_053919585.1 Euprymna scolopes | reverse complement strand
CTGCTTATTATTTTCCCTATGCTAGGGACTAAATGGTAGAAGCCTTTTCGTTGCGTAATAGTATTAGTATTTAATATTAGTGCTGATTCTAAAAGTCTTCTTTTAGCTCTATCTATCACGTATTTAATAATTTTTGCATGATCTAAATTAAACGAGTGATCGTGTTCTGCACAATGGCAAAAGAGTGCATTTAGGGTGTTACCATTCCTTATATCTCTTCTGTGTTCGTAAAGTTTTAATTTCAAATTTCGCTGTGTTTCACCTATGTACGCTTGTTGACAGTTGTTACATGGGATGGAATATATACCGGCGTCGGATGTGAGGGTTTTGGGAGAGTGCTCGGTAGTTTTTAATGTCTTTTTTATTGTTGAGGAAGTTGTTTGTATCAAGTGAAAACCAAGTCTATTAAGAGTGTCGTAGGTTTTTGTATTTTTGGTGTGGGTTGGAATGAAAAGATGTCTGTTTAGTAGTGAGGTATTTGTTTCATTTTTCTGTCTGTTTATATTATAGTGTATTTTCGTAGCTTTTTTCTTTGCATAAGAAATGAAATAGGATGGATACTGTAGTTTTTTTTTTAAACATTCGTAATGTATTGAAAGTCATCATTAAGATATTGAGGGCTGCATATTCTAAAGGCACGTAAGAAAAAACCAATAATCATGCCAGTCTTTATTTTATCATTGTGGTGCGAGTAGTAATGAATATAGTCGTTTTTGTGTGTGGTCTTTCTATGTACTTTGAAACTCAGCTCGGTTTCTGATCTGATGAGGAGTATGTCTAGAAAAGCTAGGGAGTTGTCTTGTTCGGATTCATGTGTAAATTTTATAAATGGTTCCACTGAATTTAATTTATTTCTAATTTGTTCTATTTGTGTGTTTTTAGGTAGGAAAATAAGAATGTCATCTATATATCTAAAATATATGGAGTTGTTAGAAAATCTATATTTAAAAGAGTTGGTTTCTAAGAATTCTAAGAATAAGCAGGCTAGTACACCACTAAGGGGGTTACTCATAGGGAGTTCAAATTTCTGTCTGTAGTAAGAATTATTAAACTGAAAGTAGGTTCTATCGGTGATGAGTTTTATGATTTGTATTAGTGTATCTGAGGAAAAAGGTAGGTCGGCTTTAATTTTTATTAGGTACTTGTGAATAAGATTGAGGCATTTTTTATTGGAATATTGGTGTAGAGGGAAATTATGTCTAAACTGTGCATGGTTTTATTGTGTATGTCCATATTTTTTATTCTATTAAGGAGTTCAACAGAGTTTTTGATATGTGAAGTGCTGATGGTGCCCATTAGTGGAGTTAAAATTTGGGCAATCCCCCGTGCTAATTTATGGGTGACGCTTCCGATATTAGATACTATAGGTCTCATAGGGACGTTTTCTTTATGTGTTTTGGGAAGGCCGTATAATACAGGAATAGTGGGGTGGTATTCTATGTTATTTATCCATTTTTTATAATTTCCGATAAGTTTTTTTAGGGATTTATTAAAAGTTTCGAAATCTTTTTCTATTGATTTTAAATCAATCGGAGTATATATATCTCCGTCTGCCAATAGTGTGTGCATTTTCTTTAGATATAGGTCTTTATCTATTATAACTATACCGACTCCTTTATCGGCTTGTGAAATGATGATGTCTTTATTTTTTGTTAAACGTTTTAAGGGATCAATGTATCTCTTTGGTAGTGCTGATTCTTGAGGTTGGGTAGTTGTTAACGCTATTATCCCTTGTATGAAACTACCGAGCACTCTCCCAAAACCCTCACATCCGACGCCGGTATATATTCCATCCCATGTAACAACTGTCAACAAGTGTACATAGGTGAAACACAGCGAAATTTGAAATTAAGACTTTACGAACACAGAAGAGATATAAGGAATGGAAACACCCTAAATGCACTCTTTTGCTATTGTGCAGAACACGATCACTCGTTTAATTTAGATCATGCAAAAATTATTAAATATGTGATAGATAGAGCAAAAAGAAGACTTTTAGAATCAGCACTAATATTAAATACTAATACTATTACGCAACGAAAAGGCTTCTACCATTTAGTCCCTAGCATAGGGAAAATAATAAACAGAGAACAAAATATCAAAATAGATCCTGGCTAACCGTTTTTCCTTAAAATTTTCAAAAAATGAATAAGTTTACAAAAAACAACAAAAAAAAACAACAACAACAACAACAAAATATACATATTTACTCAACGCATTTTTAAAAGTGTATATATAGATATTGAACAAGCTAACCTTCCCATACGCACACATGTGTCCTTCCCGACATGGGTAGGATTCAAAAACTATTCTCTTTTTCGTATGATCTATGACTTTTTCTTTTCTTGCATTTTTTATCCTGAAGATGTCGTCTGAAATAAGGACGAAACGTTGATTATTTCAATAATTTCATTCGGTTTTTCTATTTTTCTCAAAACATACATATATATATATATATATATATATATATATATATATAAATGTATATATATATATATATATATATATATAAATGTATATATATAAATGTATATATATATATAAATGTATATATATATATATAAATGTATATCTATAAATGTATATATATAAATGTATATATATATATATATAAATGTATATATATATAAATTTATATATATATAAATATAAATGTGTATATATATATATAAATGTATATATATATAAATGTATATATATATATATAAATGTATATATATATAAATGTATATATATATATAAATGTATATATATAAATGTATATATATATAAATGTATATATATATATAAATGTATATATATATATATATAAATGTATATATATATATATATATATATATATATATATATAAATGTATATATATATATATAAATGTATATATATATATAAATGTATATATATATATATATAAATGTATATATATATAAATGTATATATATATATATATATATATAAATTTTATTTATACAAACATTAATGGCTACATATGTGCATACATGTTTCTGTAATCACTCATGTTGGGGGATTACGTCTTCAGGCCAAGAATTACCGTCGACGGTAATTCTTGGCCTGAAGACGTAATCCCCCAATGTGGGTGATTACAGAAACATGTATGCACATATGTAGCCATTAATGTTTGTATAAATAAATTTAATACACCTGCACTGTTCACTCATTTAGCCCTATTTTGGTAGACACATGTTGTTTCATTGGATGTACTTCTAGGAAACTAAACTCTACTGGCTATATATATATATATATATATATATATATATATATATATATATATATATATATATATAAAGGATGAAACACTAGTGTCTGTAGGTATTTAATTATTATAGTAAAAACATAATTATATATATATATATATATATATATATATATATATAAATGTTTATACATAAATTTATATATATATATATATAAAGGTATATATATATAAATGTATATATATATATATATATATATATATATAAATGTATATATATATATAAATGTATATATATATAAATGTATATATATATATAAATGTATATATATATAAATGTATATATATATTTATATATATATATATATTTATATATATATATTTATATATATATATATATTTATATATATATATATATATATATATATAAAATATATAAATGTATATATATATATAAATGTATATATATATAAATGTATATATATATATATAAATGTATATATATATAAATGTATATATATATTTATATATATATATATATTTATATATATATATTTATATATATATATATATTTATATATATATATATATATATATATATATATATATATAAAATAAGATTTGAAAACCAAAGCATTTATTGTATAAAAATATATCAAAGCATAACTGTAAACACATTTATTGAAAATTCTGCGTAAGAAAATATAATTTTAATAAAACAATTTCTGCAATTAAAGAAACATTGGATTTTTATAAAGTGAAATTATTTTTTTAGGGGGCGGGATGAATAAATTAATAATTTTAATGGGACATTTTTTTTTTAATTAAAGCAATATTGGAGGATCAACAACAATTTAATAATTTAAATGAAACATTTTTCAATTTAAAACAATATTGGAGGGTCAACAACAATATAGGTGAAATAATTTAAATTAAAGAAAAAAATGAAAGATTAAAATAATACAAGTTTATTTTAATGTAAACACAATTTTTGTCTTGCATTTTTAATTGTTAATTTTCAAATCAAAGCAACATTGTATTTTTTTAAAGATAAAGTTTTGAAGAATTTCCAAAAACGTATGAGTTATCGTCCCCTGTTCTTTGACTGAGAAGTGCCATCTGGCGACAGTTTAGTTAAATGCACAAAAAACCATCGCTGTCAATATATTCTGGAGAAGTGCCATAAAAATTATTAATATTTTGTGAAAAAAATATTTTATAACACTTCTTTTAGAGATTAAAGTTGAGCCTTATTTAATGAATCGAGAAAAAATTTGGTGAACCTGCATGTATACATCATTTCAAACTTAAAGTTTGTTGAATACTCTGAGGGGTGCTATTGTGACAGTCTGCTTACATGACGTTATAATTACTTAAATTTGCTTCCATTAAAATATTAATTGCTGGTGGCCAAGAAGAAAAACGCTAGCCTGCAAAGTCAAGATTGGCTTTGTGAGTGTCTCAACCAACACTCCTTGTCACTTCCTGCACTGTTGAGAAATGTTGCATAAGGAACTAATTAAGGTTTACACCGCTTTGAGCAGTGTCTCTGTAGTTAGCCCTGAATAAAAGAAGTAATGATCCCACATGTGTTTATTGTATTTTATAAATTAGCATTCACATATAAATAATAATGAAACATGGTGGCAGAGGTGATATTTGAACGACTTTCTAGCATGAAGGATGTAATGGAGAATGGATTTTAAGAGGACAAATGCAGATAAATAATGTTTGATTGCTTTGTTTAGTTTGTGTGCACGCGGAGTAAAAAAAAATGGCTGAAGGTGGCATAAGAAACAAAAGGACCTGTTGCTGTGATAAGATCACCACTACCCCTTTCTATGGAAGGGAATTTGTTGGCAAAGATGAAATATCAGAATTATGCCATTATTAAGTACCTGGGGAAATACCCAATAAAATATCAAACAACATTGTTGCTGCAAACCGGGGAGACGAAGTGTCAAATGTTTATGATTGATTTCATGTTTTACTTTGGAAGATGAGAGAACACCCTATGAAATAATTCAGGTGTTTGATAAATACACTATAGGGGAAATAAACAAAACATGAACGTTATGGCTTCCATACAAGGGAACAGAGAGAATCAGAAACTGTTAAAGCATTTATTACGTCGCTTCATGTGTTGATAAAAACATGCAATTTTTTTATGACAGTTGTGTCTCACCGATATTATGAAATCAAATAATTCTTGGAATACACAACCCCTAACGACAAGCGGAATTACTAAAAAAATGAGACAATTAGATTTACAAAAATGCATAGACATATGTAAGCTGTTAGAAAACGCAACTCTACAGTCTAAAATTATGAGACACGAGGAAGTGAACAGAGTTTATTGTAAAACTAAGAAAATAAACATTAGCACAAAGTGACAGGGAGTATAGGGCATGTGCGTTGCGACAGGAACCGAGCAGAGAATTATGTCCTGTATCTGGAAATACATGGAAATGCAATGGGAAGAATCACTTTGCTATTAAATGCAGATCCGCAAGAAAAAAAAAATGTCCATGCAGTCGAAACACAAGATGACAGTAGTAGTGGTTCAGACTATGGACATGTAGACATGGTCACAACAAAAGAAAAAATAAGTTCTGTAAGACCAGAGATAATAAATGTGGAGTCGATGGTGAAAGGAAATCCAGTTGTTTTTCAGCTTGATACTGAAGGATCGGTCAATATATTGGATGAGAAGCATGTGAGGGGGAAAAAGGGGGCATAAATTAAGCTATTAGGGGAGTACCGGGTGAAAATGATAAACCTCAAAACTGGGCAGAAATATGCAGTAAACTTTGTTATTATAAAGGAGGTTTTCAACCCATTACTGAGGGCTAATGCAAGTCAGCAGATGTCACTCATTACAATCAATAATGACAGGTTCAAGAGGATTGCCAAAGTATCTCATCTGGATGAAGTCATTAGCCAGCACACGGGAAGCATCATAACAGAATTTAAAAATGCACTTAAAGGGGAACTGGGTGAATTACCAGGAGATGTACACTTGGAGGTATGTCCGAGCATAACACCAAATGTTGCAGCAACATGGAAAATACAAGTAGCACTTTAGGACAAAGTGAAAACTGAATTGGAAAAACCCATAAAAAAGAAGGTGATTGAACCTGTAAATGGATCAACACTATAGGTAAGCACATTAGTGTTAGTAGTCAAGAAAAATGGACGTTTACGTATAGATCCAAGACCATTAAATAAGGCTCTTAAACGGGTACACTTTTAGTTACATGTACCGGATGATTTATTCCTAGAACTTGCTGACCGTAAAGTTTTCTCAACCCTAGATTTGCGAAATAGATTTTGGCATCTAAAATTAGATGACACCAGTAGTAGCTTGACAACATTTGCTACTCCATAAGGTCAGTTTCGTTGGAAGATATTACCATTTGGCATTGCTCCGGCTCCGGAGATATTTCAGAGCATGCTATGTAAGAATATGGCTGACTTGGAGGGAGTTGTCAATAAAACAGATAATCTTCTTGTAATGGGAAAAGAAAAAACCATGGAAGAAGCATCGGTGGATCATGACATAAAGCTCAAGAAGCTGTTGCAGAGATGTTGTGGATGTGGGATGCGAGTGAAATGTGGAAAATGAATCTGCGACAAACATCACATGATAATCAGTGAGTCACATGATAATCAGTGAGGGGTTACACTGTGACCAGACGTGTGTCTCCGACAGATCGCCGACTCCCAACTTCATGTGTTGTGGATTTTTTGTTCACTGTGTTTCTTATGGCTGGATCGTCATTTTCTCGCTGACAACTGTCGATAGGAACACGTGTAGGTTCACAAAGTAGAAATATTATAAGTTGTGGAACAAATAAAGGAAAACACAAACACCAATGTTTCACATATTATTGACGTTTGGACTTGTGTGTGTGTGTGTGTGTGTGTGTGTGTGTGTGTCTTCTCTCCGTTCTATCGATGTTACATTCGTCTGTCAGTCACAATTCGTCTCTATTTCTGTTTCACAATCAACTCTAAAAAACTGTCCAACTGTTGTCGTTATCAACTCCCATCCACCGTGAATAGCATCTAGTTATCAACTGACTGTCTCCTCTGCGTTGGTATCAGAGGTCATCCTCCCCCCACCCCAGCTACCGGAAGCTGCCCTTCCCTGTTTTATCTGTAGGTTTCTATTGTCATTGTACAAATACAAAACGTCTTGATCTAAAAATACCTACAGATTCATTGTTTGCTACTTCCTATCTATTGTTGATTGTAGGACATTTCCTAATTCTTTGTCTATTGCCCCCCCTTTCTCAGCAGTTAGCGACTCAAGTCCACCTCAGGCCCACTTTATAGAATCACAACACTCTGATCCGGAGAAAGTAAAGGCCATAAGAGATATGCCCTGCCCAAAAGAAATAAAAGGAGTGCAACGAATGGAAGGATTGTGAATTATCTGGCAAAGGTTTTACCTCACATCTCTGATGTGGTGGCATCAATTAGAAATTTAACAAAGGCTTATATGCCATGGACATGGTCGCAAATCCATGAAGAGGCTTTTGAAAAAATAAGAAACTGGTGATTAAAGCACCAGTACTGAGATACTATGATCACAAAAAACCGTTGGTCATTCAGTGTGATGTAAGTAAAAGAGGCATGGGAGCTGCATTGCTACAAGAAGGTCAACCTTTAGCTTATATCGGTTGATCGCTTACAGACAGAGACCAGATATGCACATATTGAAAAAGAACAATATACGCTTGGTCAACAGGTCACAGTGCTGATCGATCATAAGTCATTGGAAGCAATGATGAAAAAAGAATTGGGGAAATGCGCTGGAAGCGACTGCAAAATATGTTGATGCGGTTACAAGTTTACAATGTGATAGTTTTGTACCATCCTGGAAAAAAGATGTTCCTTATAGATACACTATCAAGGGCATCTCTTTTATCAATGTTTTCACCTTCATCAATGCTTCAACGTAATAGTCAGAGTTGACTGTCAACTCTGGTTCCAAGCAAACGAGGAGGATGATGCTCTTCCGATCTTAGAAGATGGTGCATACCACTTTGCATGCAGATGTCTGCATCTTGAACTTCATTTCTGGGAAGCGTGAGTGGTGCCATTTCACGGACCGCCATATGGACTTTGGATTGTAATGGTGACATCATGTCTCGTCACCAGTGATGATGCGGTCCAAGAATGTCACCTTCAGCTTCATACTGATTCAACAACAAATCCTGACAGACACCCCGGTCCCTCTGATTCTGTGGGAGCATTCATAAAACATAGTAATCTAATCATTATAACATCATGATCTGTGCTGCGAGCTCAGGCGACCGACTTTTTATTTCAACTTTAAAATGTTCAACAGTAAGAAACCGAGTTTCTTAAAGAGGCTGACATAATTATTACAATAATGATTTTAATACCTACAGACACTAGTGTTTCATCCTTTCAGGAATCATCAGTGCAGGGTGACATGATTACTACCAGTCGGAAGATTCGAACCTGGCTACACAGCCATTACTAACTCCATTAGCAAGGAACTAACTACAAGGCCAATCTCAACATGGACAGCCTCAACATGGACAATCTCAACACGGCCAATCTCAACACACTGTATACGACTCATCAGTGCTTCAAGCTGGGATTGAAACTTAACCATCGAGCTGACAGTGTGTGGATCTCCCCCTGCACTACCATGCAACACCCACCTAATTTAAGTGAAATCAAGATGTTAATATTTTCAGTGAGTCAAATAGATCAAAGTTGTTTTACCGAATGAGCAATGCCTTAAGCTTAATGGTCTGCTGACAATTTCCTTACAAAAACTCTACCAACGTAAGGAGTAAAATATTCTCATCCACAAACATTATTGTTTCGCTGTTTACAGCTCATCAGTGTGGCTAGACAAACAAATCCTTCAAATTCCTAAGTTTATGTATAAATTGTGTTTTACACCAGGCTTAGGTTCAAACAAAATCAACTTGCCTCCTCCCTTGAGGCTTGCATTTACGAACATCCATGGGCTTAGAACTAATTTAAATGATGTTGAAGCATTTCTCCTAACAAACACCCCGGATATCTTAGCACTAAGTGAGACTAACCTACACTCCTCCTTTCCCTTTAATTACTTTAACATGCCTGGTTATCTCCCACTCTGTCTTAAGGACTCTGCCAGACATATGCATGGACTTGGAGTCTATATACGTAATACCCTCCCCTTGACTAGAGAAACAAACCTAGAATTGGACGATCAAGCCTTTATGTGCTTTAGACTTAAAATGCAACATTATTTTCTCCCTATCACAGATGGTAACGTTTCCAACCTGTTTCCCAGACCAGCAAGAACAATACGCATCACTTCTAGATTTGTTTCTGACCACAGTTCTCAATGATTGTATAATGAATGCTGACAGCCCACTTGGGAACGGTGATCATGCAGTGATAATGGTTGAAATCGCCCTAAACTCTAGAGCCAGAACTGAAGAGCTATTGCTCAAAACAACGAGATATTATAAAAAAGCTGACTAGGAAGCCATCGGGGATCTCATCTTTCTCTTCCTGCTGAACAGTGTGCAAATGAGACCACTGAATGGCTCAAAACGGCAATTGCAGCACATGTGCCCACATGGAAATTTTATAGCAAGCTCCAATCTCCCCAATGGTTTACTTCTACTTGTGCAGCTGCCATTGTGCAAAGGCAGCATACGTACTGCAGATTTAATCGACATAAGTTTAGTTCAAACAGACAGAAGTATATAGAAGTTAGAAGTAACTGCAAGAAAGAAATAGCGACAGCTAAGAGAGAATTTACTGAAACTACTAAAAAACACATCGAAGCACAGAAATTAGGAACCTGTGATTTCTGGAAAATCTATAAAAGTATAGTAAATAATGGGCAATCAACAATTCCCCACTATCCAACAATCATGAGATTGTTTGCTCAGCAACCGAGAGAGCTAAAATGCTTCCCAGTCGGTTTGCCTCTAACTCCACACTGGATCCTGCTAACCACCCCCTTCCTGACTTTTCTTTGCGGAGAGACGCCACGCTAGACGATCTGAAAATCACCCCCTCCCATATACATATTATAAAAAATTTTGACGCCTCAAAAGCGTGTGGATCTGATCTCATCCTGGCTGTGCTATTAAAAAAATGCTTTGCCGAAGTAGCTCCAGTTCTCTCCAAACTTTACAGCAAATGCCTTAATGGATCTTGCTTTCCAGACTGCTGGAAAACTGCTTCTGTGGTACCAGTATTCAAGAATTCTGGCGAAAGAAATGACCTAGTAAATTATCACCCCATTAGTCTTCTCCCACTTTTCGCCAAAATATTTGAGTCCATAATTAACCAAGCTCTAGTCTATCACTTTACAGATGCTAAACTTCTGACCGAATAACAATATGGATTTAGGCAAGCCCATTCCACAGCAAATCTCCTAACTGTAATCTCTGAATGTATATTCCATTCACTGGACAAAGCAAAGGAGAGTAGAGCGGTAGCTCTAGATATATCTAAGGCTTTTGACAGGGTATGGCATGAAGGTCTTCTCAGGAAAATCAGATCATACGGTATCATTGGACGAATACTTAACATAATTAAATCCTTCTTAGATAATAGAAAAATCCAGGTTGTCCTCGATAATCGTACATCTAAACAATATGATAAAAATTCAGGAGTGCCTCAGGGGTCTATCCTTGGACCTTTATTATTTCTAATATTCATAAATGAACTCTCCGACAAAATTGCCTCTGAGATAGGTATATATGCTGATGACACGAAACTCTATAACAGGCAAAACAGGAAAACAAATGAACACATATCTAAGGAACTGGCAGAAACACTCGTGGATGACCTCCAATCTGTAGTGGAATGGAAACAAAAATAGATGGTCACATTCAATGCTGTCAAGACTAAATTTGTTTCCTTCAATAAGTACAAGAAACCTTCTCTACCACCAATGGTAATGGCCAAAGATTCATTGTCTGAAAGTACGTATTTTAAACTCCTCGGCCTAGCGTTCACAGAAAGCATGAGTTGGAACAATTACATTGAGAGCATTGCCAAGGCTGCTGCAAAGAAGGTGGGCTCTCTCTACTGTGCTAGAAAACTATTTACGCCGGAAAGTATCCTGTACCTCTATAAGGCCACCATTTGCCCATGTATGGAGTATTGTTGTCATATTTCGGCTGGTGCATCTGCTACTAGTCTCTCGTTCCTAGACAAGGTCCAAAAGAGAGTCTCCAACCTGATAGGTCCTGAACTGTCATCTAAGCTTCAGTCCACTTCAGTCCCACTGACAAAATGTTGCATCCCTCTGCCTATTCTACAAGTATTTTAATGGTGAATGCTCTGACGAACTGCAAGCACTTGTGTCCCCACGACATAAATACCCTGGACAAATGTGACAAGCAGCTAAATCCCACCCCTTCATAGTAGAGATCCCTAGATTAAGAGAGCTTTCTACTCCTATAGTTTTTCCCCCAGAACTGCTAGACTTTGGAATTCCATTCCGGGTTCCTGCTTCCTCAACTGTACTGATATGCAGAAGTTCAAGTGTAATGTGAACCAACATCTTGCTGTCCAACTCCTTACATAGTACCCCAGTAGCTTATGCCCCTGATAGTAGCCACCTACACCAAAGTGGCAATATGCCTTGTTTGGGGTGAAAATGTTATAAAAAAATAGTGTTTGGATTTTACTTGTGCAAATGGAAACTCAATTAACTTTCTTGGAGTTGTATTTTGGATTTTACCGTCATTAGATTATTTACCTTTCACCAGACTATACATTCACGTGTAATCACCTTTTTCTTCACCATATTCCCTCTGCTTCACTTTTTGTTATCAAGTAAGATCTTTGACTTACTTATAGTTTCATCAAATATTTTTGTATGCAAAATCCGATCCCGCATTTTGCTAATTCCTACCCTCTGATGGGAAGGAAAGTATTTCTTCGAAACTCTGCGGATTAAGGATTATCCACTTATCTAGTGTTTCCTTTTCAGATTAAATATGTTTTTAACTCTTTTCAAAGTGTTTTTTAACATATTTTATTAACTGTTTGCTCTTATATATATATATATATATATATATATATATATATATATATATATATATATATATATATATATATATCCCTTTTAACATCGTTGAAATGGTTTCAAATAAAAAGCTCAATGAAGTTATATTTCCAGCTTCAGGGCATATATATTGGTTGGTTGGTTGCAAACGAAAAACTCACCCCCACAACCGTATACTTGGGATCTTTTTCTTTATTTGTCTTATGCACGTTCAGGAACCCGTAACGAGAAATATTGTTTTCATTCTATTTACGTGCTCTTCAAAGACAATGACATTAAAAAAAACAAACAACAACAAAAAAAAAAAAAAAAACGTATTGCAAACAAAATATAAAAAGAAAAAAATGGTAATAAAAAAGCTGAGAAGAAGAACAAGGTCTAAAGCACGAAAAACTTGGGTGTTTTTTTGTTGTTTTTTTTTTGTGATGAAGGGGGAATTTTTATCTGATTGCCATTTTCGTCATTAATAATTGATCAACTTTGAATAACAGCGAAATAAAACGATTTTAAACGTGCATAAGATGGTAAAGAATATAAAACTTTGTGAAAATAAAAAATAAAAATAAGCCTAAATTATAATTGGGAACCAATTCTTGCATTAATCCAATATACATTCGTGCATCGAAACTATTTTTTTCTGAAATCATACAGACTAGTGGGACCTGTGAAAATTCCACATAAAAGGGACTCATTCATATGTAATATATTAATATTGGTATTCTGTAGATGTTCAGCGTTAAAACTGCAAAAGTATTTATCTAAGCCAACGGGGACGATCAGCGTAGCTCGGTCATAAAGTACACTTAAATATGATATTTTAATTCTTGCAGATTTCGTATATATAATTATAGAGTTAATTTTCTATTGATTTTTTATATATTATAAAGTTGCAAGTTCAAAAATAAAAAAAATATATATCCATATGACTTGGGTGCATCTGCTTGAATCGAAACTGAAATCAAAACTTATGAAAAAAAAAGATTATTTATATATATAACCTGAGTTACTTCAGCTATATCGAAACCGAAACCAAAACTTATGAAGAATTCTTGGTAAAATTATTTATAAAAAAATGAATGACTTAAGTGGCATTAGCTATAATCGAAACCCAAACTTATGAAGAATTCTTGCTAAAATTATTTATTACAAGAAATGGAAGTCCATAACAATTAAACGACAATCACTCGAATGTGACACACAAAATAAATAACACACATGCAATCCTATTAATATAGAAATACCCACCTTTTTTTTATAAAAAAATAAGTAAATAATCATTTTTTTTCTGTTATTTCCATTTTGTTTGGAATATTTCCATTGAGGGTTCTCCTGGAGTTGTACAAAGAAAAAGAAAAACATGTTGCTTTTCTTTCAATTAAAAAACACTGACCTTGTGTTTAAAAGGGTTACAAGAAAAACAGGACACGAGAATAGAGTAGCAAAATGCATTAGCAAGAACGTGTGAGATGTTCGGCGGCTAGACGGACAACTCACACGTTCTTGTTAATGCAGTTGGTTCACAGGATATAAATCATGGATCAGTTCATTCGTAGGTAACACAGGTAATTCCTCCACAACTTAGAATAGTAAAACCGAAACGATATTGTTTATTAATAAATTACATATCTGCAATAATAAAAAAAATGTAGCCTGTTGATGAAGGAACGTTTTGTCATGATTTCTCCATTGCAAATTAGCTGATTCAGCTTTTTTACAAACCAATCTCTGTACTCGATGGCAATGGACATTTTGCAAGCGTTTTTTTTTTTTAAATTTTTTCCTTTCAATTTATCCTGGACACATCTATTATTCTATCTTATCTCGGATTCTCAGACTTTTTAGTTATATCAATTATAATTAATTGGCTGATTGGGAAAGCGTTAGATCTTTTAGACATTCTAAAACACTTTAAAGCACTCTAAAACATTCTAAAACAATCTAAAACATTTTAAAACACTTTAAAACACTCTAAAACATTCTAAAACAATCTAAAACATTCTAAAACATTCTAAAACAATCTAAAACATTTTAAAACACTTTAAAACACTCTAAAACATTCTAAAACAATCTAAAACATTCTAAAACATTCTAAAACAATCTAAAACATTTTAAAACACTTTAAAACAATCTAAACATTCTAAAACAATATAAAACATTTTAAAACACTTTAAAGCACTCTAAAACATTCTAAAACAATCTAAAACATTTAAAAACACTTTTAAACATTCTAAAACATTCTAAAACATTCTAAAATATGCTAAAACACTTTAAAACACTCTAAAACATTCTAAAACAATCTAAAACATTTTAAAACTTTCTAAAACACTTTGAAACACTACAAAACATTCTAAAACAATCTAAAACAATCTAAAACAATCTAAAACATTCTAAAACACTTTAAAACATTCTAAAACAATCTTAAACATTTTAAAACACTCTAAAATATGCTAAAACACTTTAAAACACTCTAAAACATTCTAAAACAATCTAAAACATTTTAAAACTTTCTAGAACACTTTGAAACTCTATAAAACATTCTAAAACAATCTAAAACACTCTAAAACACTCTAAAACAATCTAAAACATTCTAAAACACTCTAAAATATGCTAAAGCACTCTAAAACATTCTAAAACAATCTAAAACATTTAAAAACTTTCTAAAACACTTTAAAACACTATAAAACATTCTAAAACAATATAAAAGATTCTAAAACATTAAATTAAAAACATTCTACAACGCTCTAAAACACTCTTAAATATTTAAAAATATTCAAAAATATTCTAAAACTACTCTAAAACACTCTAATATTCTAAAACACTTTAAAACATTCTAAAACAGAAACCAAACTGTCAGTCATGATATACTTCTAAGTGTGGCATTGCTCATAGCAACTATTATTTCGATTTCTTTCAAGAAAATAGATGTGCTGAGACTAAAGCAGCTTGCAACCACTTTAAATGGGTCATAGAAAATGCAAAAAAAGTCTTATGCATAATCTGTTAATCGAGAGTTACAGTTAGTTCCAGTTTTGAAGAAAAATAAACCAATTATTGAAGAGATGTAAGACTTCTATTCCAACCGTTATTGATGATCATTTCCACATCATCCGCTAAAGCCAATTACTTTGTATCAAAGCCACTTCAAGAATTTCTTTCTGCGACTGAAAATACGCAAGGTAAAATTTACATATCTGTCTAGGATGCTGTAAAACTTATGAGGAAAAGTGATGTCAGCAAGTCAAGTGTTCCTAATAATTTTTTAGTCATTGTAATTAATAGTTTTATTTTACAAAACTAGACAATTTTTTCTGAAAGGAAATATGCTGAAATATCATCAACCCATTCTTCTACATCTTAATCGTGATTGATCAGTCTGGAATGCATTAATTGTTAAGTTGGTTGCTTGAATTTGCAATAAGTCAAGAAATTATAATTCAATGCAGTGAAAGCCGTCTACTTAGTGACAAGCAATATCGATTTTGGCCTCCAACATCAGCGTTATCTGTTGGGACCCTCTGCCAATAAGTACAAGGTGGAACGATAAATTTATTGCTCTAAAGAAAACAATGCTACAAATTTATTTAAAAATTTTTATTGAAAAAATCAATTGGGGTAACTTGATTGTGTAGTAGAGCTGACATCTATCATGTTAGTCATGTTGGTGATGTTCTCGACACATAACCAAATGAAGTAGTCCAGTGGGTTAAGGCCAGTGGAGGAGGAGGAGTGGGGCAGGGAGAGAAGGGTACAAAGTCAGAGTACTCCTTCTGAAGCCAAGCCTGAGTCTCTTTGGATTTGTGATCCAGTACAGTCCTACTGCCACACCCAGGGTCTACCAGCGGCCAATCTTCAGCACATCAGGTACATTTTGATGTTGACTTTAAAGCCGATTTCAAAGATGTGAGGATGTATGATGTGGCTCTCATTTGAAACCACATCAAAGACTATAACAGCGGTTGGAAACTTTGTTGAGCTGTGCGCTCAAGTGTTGAACCGTCCGTATTTGCATTTTAAGGGTGCTGGCAATGGTCCTGTTGTTATAACTTGGATCAGTAGAGAGCATGAGTTGTACAGCGGCACATCTCCGATTTTTCTTGTTGAACATTGTGTCACTTTTAGATATGATAGAAGGCTCCTATTGCTCTTGGAATTTGAACACAACTGGCTAACTAGTAGATGGTCTACAACAACAAAAAAAAAAGAAAAAGAAAACCGGTTTTAATCAAACGGAAAAGAAATCATGTCGTCTTTTTAAGAGCGACAATTTTATCATTCCACTCTCTATCGATTAAATTAACTCACATGAATTTTGGCCAGGGTTACAGTTTTTTCTTTTTTTTACATAGCAGTCACCATATCAACGCCTGAAGGCCACTTAAGGATAAGGTTAATGAGTGCAAGGTGATAGTTTAGTAATCGTTAATTGTGTAAGTTGAGTAGAATTTGTTTATTTATGAGGGTGACTCAACAAGAATTTGTTTACATTAGATTTGAAAGCTACCATGTTGCATTCAACCAGGAAGCTGGCCAGTGGAACAGTGTTCCACAGGTGGGCAGTTCTGGGAAAGAAACTTTGTTCATGGAATCTGCATTTAGATTTAGGCACAGTTAGAAAGTGGGGGAAAACGTTTATAGTGGTTGTAGTTAATCGAGTGGTTTTGTGAAAGTTTGGCAAGAGAGAACCATAGATTGGAGTTTAGTCGAGCACTTGCCATGAAAATAACAATAGAGCAGAGACAGGCTCGCCATGTCTCTTCTGAAGGAAAGAGGTTGCAGGGAAGAGAAAAGGGCATAGCCTACTAGGTTTCGAAGTCAGTTTTGAACTCTATCAAGGTTGGATAGGGTGTGCCGAGCAGCTCCTGTCCAGATGTGGCAACAGTACTCCATTGTAGGATGTAGCTGGCTCTTATACAGATAGATGATTGCATCAGCAGTGAGATACCTGCTGGTGTGCTAGAGTGATCCAATCATTTTTACAGCGATCTTAGAAACAGATTTTGTGTCAAAACTTAGTACATGACAGAATAACTTGGTGGCAAATGGAAAAGTTTTATGATGAAGCAGGGGAGGCGGGGATGTCAAATATTAGCTCCCTAGACAAAATATGTTAGAAATACGGTGGAACATGATGACAATAGAAAAGCCGTCATGTGTTTTAGGAAGAACAGAGATTTTCTTGTGTGTGTGACTCAGGAAGCTGGATAGGCAAGCTGCATCTCAAAATATAGAGAGCATCTAAGCCAGGATTTCCCAAACTTTTTCAGCCCCCCCCCGTAAAACTCAGATACCTCCCCCCTCTCCTCCCAACACGCATCCTTACATAATAATGTTAGTATTAGTAATAGTACATAATTAAAGTGAAAATAAATAAATGAAATTTTTTTTAAGAGCCAAAGACAATGCGGGGAAAGACCGGAATTATGAAAGTAAAGAAAGAAAAAAAAACAAATGTAGACGGGTGTGCTTGAGTAGAGGAGTGTCTAGCCTTTATTCGTCTATCTTTCCTCACCTCAATGTATAATTATTTATAACCAAGTTGCTGGTATGTTCGGTGTATGTAAAGTCCGTGGGTGCTATGGAACTTTGATTAATTTCGAGAGAAAGAGACCTCTCTTTTTCAAAAGACAAAAGTGGATTCAAGATTTCTTTACCAACAATGCTTCAAGCAAACTACTACCTACTCTTAAATGAATATTCATATAATTTATTCAACAAATTCTACACTGTCGATCGAATGGGAACACTAGCAACTATAAATCAAATCTATATCACATATATATCATTGCTAATACAATAATCAATAAAATAAAAATCAGAAAAATCACAGTTCAATGTGCAGATTGTTGTTGATGATCAGCAACAACTTTTGGAATATTTGCTTCCATTTTTGATAGTAAAAATCTTAGATCATGACTACAATTTGATTGTCTTCAAGTCCAATATAAACAAGTTCTTGATGAGTAAGTAATCCAATTTACAAATTTTCCACTACTTATGTTTACTATGCTATAATCCCATTGACTAATGTATACCCATTAACCCTTATCCTCGAGTGGCTCCCGGGCCTTGATAAGTGGTTCCTATGAAAAAAAAGCAATTTCTACATGAATTGTGAATCCCAAAGTAAATAGTTTAAGAAGCACCTAGTAATGTTACTAGAAGCTTTCAGTCTATCACTGCCCCAGAAAGAATTTCAGGGATCCTCTTTTTTTTTTTTTTTTTTTATTACATTTTCACCCAAAACAAGGCAAATTGCCACTTTGGTGTAGGGGGCTACTATCAGGGGCAACAACTACTGGGGTACTATGTAGGGATTTGGGCAGCAAGGTGTCGGTTCACGTTACACTTGAACTTCTGCACGTCAGTACTGTTGGGGAAGCAGGGACCTGGAATGGAATTCCAGAGTCTAGCGGTTCTGAGGAAGAAACTATTGGAGTAAAAAGATCTTTTACATCTAGGGATCTCTACAGTGTGGGGGTGGGATTTAGCAGCCTGTCGGGTTTGTCGAGGGTGCACACGTCGTGGGGGCACAAGTAATTGCAGTTCGTCAGAGCATTCAGCACTAAAATACTTGTAGAAAAGGCAGAGGGATAATTTAGCCATCGCCTACCTGAAGTCTCATAACACCTTCCTGTTTGGTGGTACGGACCCCATTGCAAAGTCCTGCTATAAACATATGTCACATTGATATCTGCCCATCTGCATCTCTCAATTCTATAGTAGAAATAAACAAGTAAGAAAGAATTAATTTTAGCGTAGGTGTTCTCTCCTCCTCCCCACCATGAATAAACTCTCTCTCTAATAAAATCTTTGAAACCTCAGCAACTCTCCATAGTGTTTCCTGTGCAGGTGGTTTCGTTCTTCTTGCTAAATAGAGGCAGGCATAGCTCAACAACCACGAGATGACCACGGATAATCGTGAACGATGACAAGAAGTGATTATGAAAGAAAGAGCAGCACGGATAAACACCCTGTGCAACTTATGCATAAAGATACATTGTTTTTTTTTTGTTTTTTTACATAGGCATCACCACATTATCAAGGCCAAGAGGCCACTCAAGGATAAGGGTTAAAGAGTGTACAGTAGAAATTAGACCATATAGTAATCATTAGTAATGAAAATTTGGTAAATTTGATAACTTATATGGAACGGCTCATCAAGAACTTATTTACGTTAGACTTGAAGACAACCATATTGTAGTCAGCCGGAAAGCAGGAAAACGGAAGACAATTCCACAGGCGTGCAGTTCTAAGAAAGAAGCTTTGTTCATGGAATCTATGTTTAGGCTTAGGCACAGATAAAGAGTGGGGGAAATTATTGATAGTGTTTTGTTTAGTTGATTTGGTTTTTGATTGCTTACTGATGAAAACACACACGTACAAAAGCATGTTACCATGTGTGAACGTTTGTTGAATGTTTAGAATGTTGCATCAGAAGTTGACTGTTATAGAGTCACTATTAAAAGTTTAAGAAAATAATAAGATTTCTCAGTATTGCATCATATTACATCATCCCACTTTTGAGATTGCTTTATACTTATTGTTTTTTATTGTTTTAGATCTGGTAGCTCATTAAAGCCTCTTTTTCCAGCACAGCTGACATTTGAAGTGGGTTTGAGCTGAATTTTTCGAATTTCTAAAATTGTGAAAATTAGTTTTAAAAAAGTCACTAATTGAAGTTCAAAAAGGCCAAATTGTTGTTTTACATTGTGAGGGAATATTGGAATGTAAAATTTGTGCTAAATTGAAGGTTAGTAAGACTGCTGTACATCTATCAGTCAAGAAATTCAAGCAGTACTGCTCCTGCAAGGATTTGCATAGGAGTAGAAGACCAAGAAAAAAAAAACGCCAGACAGGACCATCTGATGAAAAAGATAGTCATTAGGTTGTTCTGTGGACAAAGTTTTGGGCTGCTTTATTGGAAAGAGGTATGACTGTGAGCCGTATGACTGTTTCCAAGAATTTGGCCTAAAATCCTACATCTGTAAGAAAACCATGCCTAACACCTGTAATGAATGCTAAACAGTTAGCCTTTGCCAAGAAACATCAGCACTAGATGCCAGCAAGGTGGACCAAAGTCATGTTCTCTGATAAATGCATGTTGCAACAATTCGTAGTTAGGAAACGACATATTCACTAGCCGCCTAGAGTGCGATATAATGAGAAAAACACAATTTCTATGATGAAGCACCTGCTAACTCTGTTGATTTGGCATGCGATATCTGAAAATGGTGTTACTGGGCTCTATTTTGCGATCTGAAACAACCATGAAAAGTCCTTGAATTGCTGGCGAATAAGCTGAAAATTTATATGGAAGTGCATAACTGCACCATATTCAAGCAAGACGGTGCTCTGTGCCACCAATAAAAAGTTTCTGCAATTTTTCTGGCTAAAAATCAAATCAAGGCTATGGATTGGCCGGGCAACAGTCTGGACCTCAACTTTATCGAGAACCTGTGGATTGAATGTAAGGATAAAGTTGTTGAGAAACAGTCATCAAGTGCTATGGACCCTGTGAAAGTGATTAAAGAAGTTTGGTGAATGAAATCTCCCAGGAATACTGCAGGAATTTTATGTCACAGTTCCTGTGCGAAGTGATAAAAAAATGGCAGCAGACCCACAAAATAGTGAATTTTGGCTTTAAAAAGACAATCAAAATATGAATTTTGTGTTAAAACAAAAAATTATTGAGGATAAATTAGTTTATATGGAGTATTAAGCTAAGTTTTATCAATTTTGTTTTTAAATTAAGAGTAGGTAATTACTCTAATACAGTATACAATCAGTGAATCCAGGTGTTTACTGACACATGAAAAGTTTTAATGCGAACGTTTACTTCTGACATGATTAAAGAAGTCACAGCTTCTGACAATCTACTACAAGAAGTCATCCTCTACCACCGTACCAAGTGGCCAGCAGCACCCCCAAACAAACAGTTACTACCTTTCTTTCAACAGAAATCTTCCTTATCAGAGGTTGATGGTATACTTTTCATTGCTGAATGGTCATCATTCTCTCATCATTGCAAAACAGAATCCTAAAGCAATTCCATTTTGGACACCAAAGCATCAATCGCATGAAAGCCGTAGCACGTGGTTACATTTATTGGCCTAAAATGGATAAGCAGCTGGAAGATCTTGCATGCACTTGTCAGCTCGCAGCTAAATCCCCTTGAAAATCTATACTTTCTTCATGGCCTATTGCAGATTCTGCCTGGTTATGCGCCCACATAAATTTTGCAGGGCCCACAAATGGACAATCCTTTTTCGTTGTTGTAGATGCCTACAGTAAATGGCTTGAGATATTCCAAATGAACCATATTACTTCTGAGGAAACAATTTCCAAAATTCAGAAGATTTTCAGCAGATTTGACATTCCTGGGACTTTGGTCTCTGACAACGACACCGCTTTTAGCTCAGTCAAGTTTTCTACTTTCTGCCAACAAATGGTATCAACCACATTTGCACACTACCACTTCATCCACAGTCGAATGATCAAGTTGAACGTCTTGTGGACACCTTTAAAAGAGCCCTTTTAAAACTCAGGGGAGAAGGGACAACATCAGAAATACTTGAAACTTTCTTGACAAGCTATAGGGCAACACCAAACCCTTACACACAAAACGGTAGCTCATCAGAAAATCCGCTTACATATCGGTGTCCTATGTCTAAATCACATCATTCCATCGAGAAACACAAAAATGGAACGGCAGTACAACCGCCACCATAGTTCAGTTCAAAAAACATTCTTAGCTGGTCTTACGCGGTCATAAAATATGACTGCTATGGTTTAAAAACACTCTTTGAAAGTCGTGTAATCGATATCGTATTTTACTCATTTCTTTAGGTTTTGGTTTCGATCTAAGCCTGAGTATTCTTTTAAATTTACTTACAAGAGGCGAACTGCTTAGAGAAAACATGATACTTGCATGCACGTGTTTTGGTTTCTGTCTGTTGTTTTTTTGTTCATTCATTTTTTAAAAGAATTTAACGTTACGTTTAATACCTTTGGTATTTTTGTTTATAATAGATAAGAATTCTGCATTAATTAAAAAAATATTTATGCGTATTTTACAACAACGTCTGATGTATCTTCTAGTCTGGTATTCTATAAAAGTGAGAATGTGTGTGGACACTTCTCAACCTATATACTCAACGAATTTTTCATCTACAGACCTAAAATTTGGTATATAGGTTATTCAGACATGTGGAAAACTTTTAAATTGGTTTTCATCCGGCAAAGAAGCTTTTAAGCGGTCAAAATTGGACGTAGATTTACAACGTAGTTGATTTGTTACCTCGTAGATTTCCAATGTATTTAATTTGTTATGTCGTAGATTTTCGATATAGTTTATTTGTTACGTCGTAGATTTCCGATGTAATTAATTTGTTAAGTCATAATTTCCGATGTAATTAATTTATTACGTCCTAGATTTCCGATGTAATTAATTTGTTACGTCCTAGATTTCCGATGTAATTAATTTGTTACATCGTAGATTTCCGATGTAATTAATTTGTTTTGTTATAGATCAACTTTATTTATTCCTTCATAGATATTCTACCTAAGATGAGACTATGCTGTTCCAATCAAGTTTTATAAAACTGTTTGATCTAAAATGTTTACAAAACTTAATATTTTAATACGGTCGAAAAAGAGGCAAAGCGATTACGCGAAACTATCAATAATCTTTTATTATTATGTCACAAATATTCGAAGAAATTATACTTATTATCTCATAGATTTTCGATCTAATTTATTTATGATGCACTTTGTGTTCGATCAAGTCCGTTTTAGGTCATAAATGTTTGATCCCGTGTTTTTTATAAATTAGTATGTGTTCGACCTAATTGTTTTACTATGTCATAAATATTTGATCCACAGATTACTCTCTCGTTCTCTCTCTCTCTCTCTTTCTCTCTCTCTCTCTCTCACACACACACACACACACACACACACACACACACACACACACACACACACACACACACACACACACACAAGCAGCCATACAAAATTTTGGAGAGTATAAAACCTTTAGAGATTTTGATCTTAAATCATATATATATATATATATATATATATATATATATATATATATATATATATAAATACATATATATATTTATATATATTTATATGCGTGTATATATATATATATATATATATATATATATATATATATATATATATATATATATATATATATATATATTTATTCCATGGATTTCTGCCTTTGGATTATTATAGACCATCTTCTTCCAATTACGGGATTTCCTTGGATTTTACTTGTACAAATGGAAATCTTTTAACTTTCTTGAAGTTTTACATTTGGATTTTACTGTCACTGGATTTTTTATCTTTCACCAGACTATCCATTAATGTGTAATCACCTTTTTCTTTACCATATTCCCTCTGCTTAACTTATTTTGTTTTCAAGTAAGATGTTTGATTTACTTGTTGTTTCATCAAATACTTCTGCATGCAAAATCCGATCCTGCATTTTGCTAATTCCTACCCTCTGATGAGATGGAGAGTATTTCTTCGAAACTCCGCGGATTAAGGACTATCCATTTATCTAGTGTTTCCTTTTCAGATTAAATATGTTTTTAACTCATTTCCAAGTGTTTTTTAACATATTTCATTAACTGTTTGCTCATATTATAAGCTCTATTTCCTATTTGGTATTATCGAGCTTTTGTATCTGGCTGAGATAATTTTATAAATATTAATTCTTTAATATTTATAATTTACTTTAACTTTACCATCTTGGATCATTTTGGTAAATTCAATTTGAATTTGAATTTTATATATATGATGAGTTTAAAGAATTCGAATAAATTTTTCATATAGGGATTTATCCTAATAGATGAAGCTCAACAATTGAAGATGGAGCATAACATAATAATAGATTTAATACAAAATATAAGAATATAGGTACAGATGAATTATTTTCTAGTTGAATAAGGAGAAAACGTCATAGAGAAAGAGGGATTATATCAGGGTGACAAGAAAGTTCTTGCGGTTTTAGATTCAAATGAACATCTCTCGGCTTAAACATGATGTATTGATCGAAATAAGTACCATTAGAATCAGCACACTTTCATGACAGTAACCTAAAAAATTTCTGATGGAGATGAAGTCGCTGAAGGCGTTTTTGATATCGCCTAGGTTTTTGAAGCATTTCTCACACAGGAAGTTGTGGAGCTGCTTGAAAAGTTGTAGTCGGTAGGGGAGAGGTCTGGAGAGTATGACGGATAAGGCAGAGTTTCGTAGTCCAGTTCGTTCAACTTTTGCAGGGTAAGTTTAGCAACGTGCAGTTGAGCATTGTCGTGGAGAAGAACCGGGCTTTTTCGGTTGACTAATCTTAGGTGTTGTAGTCAAAGTTTCTGATTTATTTCATACAGTTATTGAGAGTACATCTCCGCCGTAATGCCATTGCTTGCATTAAAAAGACTATAATGGATCAGACCACTAAACAGTCAGCATAACTTTCTTTTGGTGCAACTTTGGCTTCTGGAAGTGTCGTGTAGCGTCTTACCACTGAGCTGAGCGTCGTCCATTATCGTAAAGAACTCACTTTCCATCGCAAGTCACAACTCAGTCGAGAAATGGATCGTTCTTGTTGCGTAAAAGAAGGAAAGATGACACTTCGTGACGGCGTTTCTTTTGGTTGTCGTTTAATTCGTGAAGCGCCCATTTATCAAGTTCTTTTTTGTTTTTCCAATTTCTCTCAAGTGGTTGGAAGTCGTCGTATACTTTACGTCTAATTCAAAAGCATGTTCTCAAACAGTTGTGTGTGGACTGGCTTCGAATAAGGTTCTTAATTGATCGCTGTCAACATCCGATGGCCGATCACTGCACTCATCATCTCCAAGACTCTCGTCGCCGTCATGAAATTTCTTTGTACTATGTGTTGAATAGTAGTTCCTGGGCCAAACGCTTAATTCTTATCGCGAGCTGTTTCAGCAGTTTTTCGGTCTAGCTTGAATTGAAATAAGAAAACTGTGCGAATTTGCTTTTTGTTCATCTTGTTTTTAAGGTTCTGAAAAGAAGACATAATTGTTTTAAAACGAGTGTGATTAAAACGATTCGATACAGCGAAAAATTCTCTTTAAAATGATATGTAAAGTAAAGGTATTATAACGAAAACTTATCTGAAAATGTATTATTTGAAAGCAAAATTAAACATTCAGCAAGAAATTTCTTGTCAACTTTATTCCATGTCATTTCGAAGCATAATGCTTCTTGTTGAATAGGAGAAGAATATATTCCAAGATCCAGATTCATAACACTTTGATTCCCTCTATAATTTGGTTTCGATCTGAGACATGGATTCCATTACGCCCATTCTGCTGTACTCGCTTACTTCGAAAATACTTAACACGTGCCGATTTCATGAGCATCTCTTTCTGGAACAAGTTTCTGTAGGCTTTATTATTAAAGCGGAGGCAGATTCCTTTTTGTCAAGTTAGTGTACTGTGACCTTAAGCACTTTCCTTGTTGTTAGTTTAAAGTGTATCACCTCTTTTCCCTTCGGTTAGAGTAGAAGAAATCCAACTTGACTAATTTTGAGTACTTCAAGTACTTTAGTAGATAAATCGATCTGTAGTTAGATTTATAGAAAGTAAAGCAATATAAAATTTAATTAAAATTTTATAGTAATTAATTAGATTATTCGGATCACAGTTTTCATTTTGAGTGTTCTGTTTACAATGTTTCCATTGATGTACCCCCTCCCAACTCTCTCCAGGTGTATCTTGTTGAACTTTTGTTGAACTCAGGAATGCTAACCCGGAAAAGAAAAAAGATTTTGGTATGGGAAATAGCTCGTTGCCCGTGGGATGGGGGCAGTTTAGCAGTAGCTGTATAGTGAAATATTTCTCCAAATTCTTTATCTATTAAAATTTGGTGACCCCGACGTGATTTGAACTTTTATTTAATCCACGGGGATAGCATGCTCTAGTTCCGTCAGTCCTGGCTGCATAGAAGTCTTAAGGAAGTCGTAATTGCATTCTTAGATTCGCTTGCACTGAGGATTGAACTTTCAACCTCTGTAATTTTGTAACTCAGAACAGAATTTTACTTAGTAATTTATACGTTACGCAACGGCTCCTTGCAGGTTCCGAAGATTTACGATGTCGACACGATACACGTGAAGAAGTTGGGCGGTTACACTGGCCGAAACATTGATGACAGATTATCATTCAAGATGAGAAGAGTAGTCCGAATAATGAAAACACGTCCAAATTCTCCGTTTCTTAAAAATTGGTGACCCCCACGTGACCTCCACGTGAGTCGAACACACAACCTGCTAGGCTTCATTCACGGAATCATTAAATGAATTTCACTTAATTTTTGTCTTTCTTGTTTTAATTCCCAATGGCTTTGTAGGGCCGTCGATTCGTATGTTTGCGTATGTACACACCGTTTTCTGCTTTTTTTCAATTGGTAGTTATTTAGTATCTTGGGACTATTTTTTCGCCTATTTTCCATCCTTACACAAACACTTACGCGGCGAACGACACAGCCGAGAGGGTGTCGTCTTACACTTTACACAGCTTTAGATAAACACAATGATAAAGAAAGAAAAAAAAAAAAAAGCTTAAATGAAATGCCCCCCCCCCAATAAAATCCGGAACATTAAAAAAACAAAACAAAACGAAATAGATAAAGAAAGATAATCGTTTGTTTAAATGTTCATAGAAATTCCCTTACAAATTCCTACGCGCACGAACAAATGACATCAACAACAAAAACAAGAAATTAAGAAAGAAAGAAAACAAAACGGCGAAAAACGAAACAGAGAAACGAAACGAAGAAACGAAACGGATACCCGCTCTGCTAACGACTTGTTCACAGCTGTGAAGCTAAGAAGATGAAAATCAAACAAAAGAAAAAAAAAAGAAATGAAGTTTGAGTAAGAATACAACAAATTTTGAACTCGAAGACATCATCTCTTTACGTTGAAATG
Organism: Euprymna scolopes; assembly: GCF_053919585.1. Classification (NCBI taxonomy): domain Eukaryota; kingdom Metazoa; phylum Mollusca; class Cephalopoda; order Sepiida; family Sepiolidae; genus Euprymna; species Euprymna scolopes. The sequence continues at coordinate 14,813,357 of NC_136499.1, read as the reverse complement.
AATTTAAAGGGTCGCCAGTTACAAGTTTTCTACAGAAACTAACCATTGTTTAAACTCGCGTACAATTTTAATGGCTTAATCTCCAAATCTCAAATATCAATCAAGTTTTTGAGATGACGAACTAAAAGTTATTTTGACTATTGATACCAGAATCCTCGACTCTATAATAAAGACCAATGTGTTTTTATTCATCTACATATTATATATATGCACATTATGACAACAGAGTTTGGGAATAGCATAACCCGGGTCCACATAAAAACCTTAAAGAATTCCTAATTGTATTCTTCATATCGCTTGCATTGACAATGCAACTTTCAGCCTCCATAATTTTGTAACTTAGAACTGAATTTTACTTAGTAATTTACACGTTATGCAACGGTTCCATGCGGATTCCCAAGATTCCCGAGTTCGACACGATGCTCCTGAAGAAGTTTGGTGGTTACACTAACGGAAACGGTGCGAGAATAACATTCAAGATTAGAACAGTAGTTTGCGCAAAACTGAGACCCTTAATCGAAATGTATATATTTATGCATATATATACAGGGTGTCCAAAAAGTCACTGAAGGGTTTGAACTTAATTAGATTCTTTAATTTTGACGATATATTTCTGCAATATTAGCACAATCTCATTATTATTGCTTTATCTCGCATATTGTGTTCTCATTATCTTTTCTTTTTTTTACACTTATCAAGGCCCGGAAGCCACTCAGGGATAAGGGTTATTGCAAGTACAGTACGTTAGTGTGGAGATTTAATGAAGTGTTTACTTAAGGGGGCGGTTCATTAGGAATTTGTTTACGTTGGACTTGAAGACATCCAGGTTGTAGTCAGGTGGGAAGCAAGAAGACGGAACAGACTTCCACAGACTTGGGATCGTCTTATAAATATTGATACTGATATTTATTTGGACTTTATGTTTATAGTATTATATAATCTGAAATTCGACGGCATTTTAGTATTTCACACACACACCCTCCCACACCCACACACACACACACATACATATATATATATATTAGTGATAGACGATTTCCTAAATTTTCCCGATTGCGATGCAAGTACCGAATTTGTTTTAAATTCCCGATTCCGATAATTTACCGATTCTGATTCTTGGAAATTTATAAATATTTACTTATAAAGTTTTTTTTTTGATTACCATAAAAATCCATGCAACATATGAATGTGTTTTAGCAAACGTAAAAATACACTTGTGATGATTTATATATATATATATATATATATATATATATATATATATATATATAATTTTAAAAATATAATTATCCACTGACGTGTGTTTCGTTGTCTCCGACTCATCAGAATGGCTGAATCTAGCGAGATTGATGAGTCGTAGACGACGAAACACGTGTCAGTGGATCAATATATTTAAAAAATAATATATATATACTACTCCGTATTTGAGGGTAGCAAATTGCTCAAAGGGAAAATTATTCCCAGGTCGCATTAAGGTAAATATGCACTTTCATATAAATAATTGAATTTATATATAGGGTTGAACGATAAAATTTTCGTCATAGAAAAGACGACATGATTCCATTTCCATTTGATGGAAATTCTTTTTCTTTTTTTGTTTCAGACCATCTACTAATTGGCCAGTTGTGTACAACTCCTAAGAGCGATAGAAGGATTCTATCGTGTTTGCACTACATCCCAGCCAACACAGTTAGTTTTATATGAATACAAGTCTAGAATTCCCTTAAACAATGAAAAATTTAGACGGCATTTGGGATATAACGCGTCAAATATTGTATTCCACGGGTGTCTATTGTGTCTGGTTTATCATCGTATACAAAAGAATTTACATATCCCCAAAGAAAATAATTTAATGGCGTTAAATCGTACGAACGAGATGGCCAGTTGACAGGTCCATTTCCTGAAAGTATTCGTTCATCTAATGTTTGGCGATTTAATTAAAACATTTAAAATAATGATATTTCTATATTTTTATATGTCTCAATAATGTGGAAAGTTATTTTCAAGCCAAAATAGAACAGTTTAATCAATTAATAAACTGATTATATCTTTGGTTAATTAAGTAATATATGAAAATACATAAATATACACATATAACACGATCAGCCGGTTACTGGTGTGTGACCGACGCACGTGTTACACTAACTGTCTTAGAAACGGTCTCATGATAATGTGAAGATGGGCCAGTGGTTAGGGTCTGAGTATCAAGAGGAAACCATATCTGAGATGTTGGATGTAGCTCCTTCTTCTCCCAGGAAAACGTCTTGACCTTTGGTGGCAATCGGGTTGGAATCTTCCTTTTCCTCGGGGCCGCTTCATTCTTTAATGCAGACATTTATGGCAGACACAAGAAACACGCAACACGACACAATCGTAATATATCTGAAATATAATGAACTATTTATTCTATAAAATGTATACAGCATATATACTATAATATTAACAAACAATTTACAGATCCTGCAATTAATTTTTACGATTACTTCTTTAAAACTAACTAATTTAGCTAGTGCTGAGGAGGGGGGGGTGCTCCCCGCCCCTCATTTACGGAGAGACAGAAATATGCGTGCTCACCTCATGAAGGTACGGACAAAACCAGGTCTATAAAAGAAAGGGAATTATGGCGTTGTATTTCTGTGTATTCCTCCGCCTACGGCCATATCACGACCATGTAGAGGGGGGGTGCTAACACCACCAAAACCAGGGTACTAAGATAAAGTGCCACACATACATCTAAAGCAATGGCCATCCGTCCAAAACAATGAGAGAAACCTTAGAAAATGATGTTCAATTTGGAATGAAGTGGAATGAGGCCATAAATTGATGCTAACAATTAATACTGATAAGACTAATCTTTTTTCCCTTTAACAATTACACGACGCCATTTTCAACAACCTGTTCCCGCGGATAATAACATCCCATCTGAGAACTCATTGTTCAAACTCTTCGGTTTAACATTTCCAGGCAACATTAAGTAAATACGGTGAGCTCCCTATATTGTGCTAAAAAATTATACCTAAGAGTATCCTATATCTCTACAAAGCCAGTATTCATACATGCATTGTTACCAAATCTGTGATTGTCCTTCTGCCCCAACTTTCTCCATTTTTAGACAGGGCCCCAAAAGAGTATCAAATCTAATATGTCCGGCAATATCGACCAAGCTCCAACTAAGTACTTTAATAGATTGTGCTTTGATGAACTCATAGCACTTGTGTCCCCTCCACGTACAGACTTTCAACTAATCTGTAAAGCATAAGGATCCCATCCTTTCACTGTTGATATCACTATATGCCGGAAAGGCTCTTACTCTAATAGTTTCCTTTTTCTCATTCCTAGAATTTGGAATTACCGGCTGGTGTCTTGCTTGCCTGACTGTAATAACACACAGTTGTTTAAATGTAACCCGCACAGACATCTCGAGGTTAAACAGCCTATATAGTTTAAATGACAATACGCATTGTTTAAGGTGAAAAAGAGTAATATATATATATATTTTTTTTTCCATAACTACCAACGTCATAGATGCACTGAGACTAAAGCTGCTTTCAGGAACGCCAGCAACCACTGTAAAAGAGTAACAAAAATGCAATAGAGCTATATGTCCAGTCTGTTAAATCCAAAGTAGCTGATCAGCGGCTTGGTTACCACCAGTTTTGGCAAATAACAAATAGGATCCTGAACAGAAGTGTGCGTTCTATCCTAACCATTATTAATGGACCAGAGGTCATCTCGTCAGCATCAGACAAGGCCACACTATTTGCAAAGAACTTTGCAGCTAATTCTACCCTGTGCGACGAAGGCCATCGACTCCCCATATTTCTTCTTATAACACAGAACACGCTAGGTAACATACAAATATATGTGCATGAGGTCGCCAAGCTAATCAAGAACCTTGATTCCAGTAAAGCAACTGGCCCTGACGTCATCCCAATTATAGTGTTAAAAAAGCTTCAACCAGAACTTGCTCTCATACTTACGAAACTGTTTAAGCGTTGACTTAAGGAGAAGTGCTTTCCGACTCCCTGGAAAACCTCATCAGTATGCCCTGTATTTAAGAATTCAGGTGATAAGTAATCTCCCTCTCAGTACAGACACATAAATAGAGAAATAATAAACCACCTCAGCAGAAACAATCTTCTTAGTGACATGCAATACGGTTTCCGGACTGCAAGATCTACCGCAGATGTGCTAACGGTTATATCTCACAGGATTAGTTAATCTCTTGACAAAGGCTTCCTTTCTAGGGCAATTGCTCTTGACATATCAAAGACCTTCGACAAGGTATGGCATAAGGGACTACTTCACAAGATTTCCAGCTATGGTATAACTGGAAATACTTTCTCAATCATTAAATCATTTCTTTCCGATAGGCTCATAAGAGTAGTGGTCGATGGACAAAAATCAGAGGCCTGCAGTATTAATGCTGGAGTCCCTCAAGGGTCAATCCTGAGCCCAACTCTCTTCCTGATCTACATCAATGACCTCCCTAAACACATACTTAAATCATTCGTTGACATCTATGCTGATGACACGACCATCTACGGCAACACATAAAAGGCTGTAAATGACAAAGTTCTCTCTGATTCTCTCTCCTCTGATCTCGAGCGCATGGTTCAGTGGGGGAAGTCGTGGCGGGTTACCTTTAATGCATCTAAAACCAAACTCCTATCTTTACATCATCCACGCTCTGATCCCCATCTGGCATAAATTGAAATGGATGGCTCTCGTCTGGGAGAAGCCCCGTGTTTTGACAAGCTTCTGGGTTTGTCCTTTACTCCTGATCTGAAATGGAACACGTACATCAAGTCTGTTGCCAAGGTCGCTTGAAAGATGGTGGGATCCTTCTACCGCTCCACAAGATATCTCACTGCTGATGCAATTCTCTATCTATATAAAAGCCAAGTACGTCCAAGGATGGAATACTGTTGCCATATCTGGGCAGGAGCTGCTAAAAACAGCCTATCATGCCTTGACAGAGTACAAAATAGACTTCGTGGCTTAGTGGGGGATGCACTTTTCTCTACCCTGCAACCTCACTCCCACAGAAGAGACGTTGCGAGCCTACCCTTGTTTTATCGTTATTTTCATGGCAGGTGCTCGTCTGAACTCCAATCTCTTGTCCCCCTCGCCAATCTTTAAAAAAAACACCCGTCTAGCTGAATCCACTGTGAAAAATTTTCCCCACTCTTTATCTGTGCCTAAATCAAAACGTGGATTCCATGAACAAAGCTTCTTTCTTAGAACTGCACGCCTGTGGAACTCTGTTCCGTCTGCCTGCTTCCCACCGGACTACAACTTGGATGTGTTCAAGTCAAACGTTAACAAATTCCTTATGAACCGCCCCCTTAAGTAAACACTTCATCAAATCTCCACACTAACGTACTGTACTTGCAGCCTTGATAAGTGGTCAACACCGTGTAATATATATATATATATATATATATATATATATATATATATATATATATATATATATACAGGGTGTCCCAAAAGAAAGTGACGGATTTTAAATTAGATTAACTTCCTCAATATTTTAGTTAGGCTTACCAATTTTCATATGTATGTAGATAAACCTCTCCGTGGATTTTTGAGATATAGTAAGATATCATAGTCTACTTATTCTAATTTTATATACACAACTTAATCTAGGGTATTTTTTAACAAGGTCGCATTTTAGTTATGAAAAATTATATTACTCAAATGTCCACCAATTCCGATTACTTCATCCGCCGTTACCCCACACCATACTGTACATTTTTGAGGGTGTAATTGCCGTTGTGCTGTTGCGTGGGGTGTTTTTGATCCCCAAATCCTGCAACTTTTGCTTATTTATGAACCCATTCAGATCAAAATGGACCTTATCGAACATAATGAGGTTTTTGAGAAAGTTTGGATCCCTTTTAGTCAAATCAATGAATTGCATAGCGTATTCCCGCCTTTTCTCCGGATCGTTTGGGTGCAGCTCTGGCACCAGTTGAATTTTATATGGAAATTTGCTCCCTGCATGAAGTATTTTGTGAAGAGATGATCGAGTGACCCCAATTTGATCTCCTTCTTACTGATGGATCTTCGCCCACACTCTCTGCTAACCTTTTAACCTTTTAGATTGTAGTATTAGTAACCGCCGGAAGAGTTAAAAATCTATCATTAAAAGATTTTAAAATTTTTGATCAGCAGTGTACATTTAAACAGATAGGTGAGATTTATATCATAGAAGATGATATCAAATCTTCGCTAAAAGCAAAAATCAAACAAACAAACAAATACAATTTCTTCATTAGTTTCCCTGCCTGGATTTTAAAGTCTCTTTTCACCTTCCCATAATTTGTCACTCTCCACAAATCACTTCCACAATTCTTTGATTCTTCAGAAAAGAAAACTATTTTCTTTCGCGAAATAAGAGAAGTTCTAGCTCGTATCCGTTTCATTAAAATCACAAATTGTTTAAACCACTTATTTGAATAATGCATCAGATTCAATGAACCAATGGTTAAAGTATGTACTTCATCTATCTATCTTCATCTAGGCAAGTCGTCTGTGTGTGTTTTGTTTATTTGTTTGTTTGTATGTCTGCTAAGAACTTTTGACAGAGGTATCACACAAAATTGGTATCGTTAGAAAGATCAGACCTTCGGAAAAATGGTTAGCGTATGCACGTCATAAACTTATAAATGTAAGATCTTATTAATAATCATGCCAAACTTTCACAAAATACACTCGACTAGCTACAACCACTATATCTGATTTTCCCATTCTCTACATGTGTAGAGGCAAATTCCATAAACAGAGCTTCTTTCCCAGAACTACCCGCATTTGGAACTCTGTTTCGCTGGCATGCTTCCCTGCTGAATACAATATGGTAGTCTTCAAATCTAATGTAAAGAAGTTCCTGTTAGGTCGTCCTCGTAAATAAACAAATTCCATCCAATATACGTCATTAAGGATTACTTCAACTACCACCTTACATTCATTAACCCTTACCATCGAGTGGCTTTCCGGCCTTGATAATTGGTGACCCCAAGTAAAAATAAAGACATTATTAATAATAAATGAGTTATTTCCAAGTATAACAGAGGCTTTATATGCATATCTTATTATAAAACTACTAAAATATGCGCCTCTGGTCATATATCTTCGTTAGAATACATGTCAATCGAATGTATAATACGCTCAAAAGAGGAGTAATGCCTTGGAGCATAGTGTCATAAAAGTGTACATTGCATACGTCACTACTTCCAAAGGAGGAGGTCATTCATACTTTTCCATCAGATTATTATGTTGTTGACATTGTTTACTCCAACATCTTTTGAGTAAAAATTCTTTCTAGAAAGACATCAGATACTTACAGGAGGGACCATGTGAAAGTTTGCCAAATTTTAATTTCCTAGAATTGCTCGCCCGTGAAACTCTACAGCACGGTGCCATTTTTTAAGTTGACTACAACATGGTTGTTTTCAAGTCCAATGCAAACAAATTCTTGTTGATCTTTCTTCTTAAATAATTAAATTCTACCAAATTTCCACTAATACACAATCATTACGGTGTCGTCTCCCTGGCCATCTAATATTTACTAATATTTATCCTCGAGTGGCTGTCAGACCTTGATAAGGAGTTACTGATATGTGAAAAACAGTGTCAGTTTCAAACAGAGGTGTACCAAATCTCCAGTAATAATTGATGAATAGCCAGAAAAAAAACTTTGGCGTTTCATGATAATATTATCATTTTTCTTTTAATGTTTATTCACCCAAAACAAAGCACAGTACAAATAAGTCGTAAGGGGCTACTAACAGGGACCAGGTTTGCCATGATACTCTGCAGGGAGTTGGCCAGCTAAATGTCTGTTTATATTACCCTTCAACTTCTACATGGCAGTACAGTCAGAGAAGTAGGGATCTGTAAGGGAATTCTAAAGTTTAGCAGTTCGAGGAAAGCAGCTATTTGAGTAGAAAGTTTTACGGCATCTAGAGAGCGCTACAGTGTATGGGGAGTGATTTTGCTGCGTGTCTGGTTTGTCGGGGGCACTTACGTCGAGGGTGTACTGGATATTTTAGTTCGTCCGAGCACTTATGATTAAAGTACTTATAAAACAGGCACAGGGATGCCACATTTCGGCGATGGGACAGAGGTTCGAGTTTGGCCAAGAGCGGGGGCTTTTTAGGCTAGCGACTCTTTTTTTTTAACCCTGTCTAAGATGGCAGATGCACGAGCCGAGATGTGGCAACAATACCTCATACATGGGTGAATAGTGGCTTTGTAGAAATACAGGACACCCTCACCTAACCTTCTAGCATATTAAGTAACCTTCTAGCATGGTAGAGAGAGAGAGCCCACTTTCCTCGCAGCCCCCTTGGCAATTACCTTAATGTATTTGTTCCAATTCATGTTGTTTGTGAATGTTAAGTCTAGAAGCTTAAAGGATGTTTTGCAGGTAGTGTACCATTATCCATATGAATCAGTGGTCGAGAGGGTTTCTTGTAATTATTAAAGGAAATAAGCTTAGTCTTCGTGGCACGTTATTATACAGTTTCGAACCCATTCCACTACAGACTGGAAGACGTCCTCTAGAGTTTTAGTCATTTCTTTAGATATGAAATCATTAGTTTTCCTTCGAGTCTGTAATAGAGCGTAGTTTCATCAGCAAATATACCTAGATTTTTCTCTTGTCTAAGAAGGGTTTATTCAGCAATTATCGTGAAAACTACAAAGAAAGAAATAGATATCATTACAAAAGGAGACAATAGAAAATATTTCAATAGGAAAGTAATCAAGAGAAAGAAATGGACGAATTCAAAAAAAGGGAGGAAGTTATAATTACCGTGTGTTTCGTTTGTTAGCAGTAGTTATTTGTCCCTTGATCTAATTTTTTGATCGAATCAAGTCCCGCAATAAATAAAGAGTAGGGCAAATTGGTAAAAAAGTTAATTATTAACTTGTTATAACTATTCTAATGATTAGCTAAGTTAAATGTATGATAGCAATGTATACAATAACTCGCTTTAAAAAGTCTATTTCGTAACTGTTTCAAGTGCTGTAAAAAAAGTCTATTTAGTAATTGTTTCAAGTGCTGTAAAAAAAGTCTATTTAGTAATTGTTTCAAGTGCTGTAAAAAAAGTCTATTTAGTAACTGTTTCAAGTGCTGTAAAAAAAGTCTATTTAGTAATTGTTTCAAGTGCTGTAAAAAAAGTCTATTTCGTAACTGTTTCAAGTGCTGTAAAAATAGTCTATTTCGTAACTGTTTCAAGTGCTGTAAAAAAAGTCTATTTAGTAACTGTTTCAAGTGCTGAAAAAAAGTCTATTTAGTAACTGTTTCAAGTGCTGTAAAAAAAAGTCTATTTAGTAACTGTTTCAAGTGCTGAAAAAGAAAAAAATGTAGTTTTGAGAGTTTTTTTTAGTTCTTTTGAATTTTTTACTTAGAGTCACCATTTATCAAGACACGAAAGCCACTCGAGGATAATGATTCGTGAATGTAAAGTGGTAGTATAGTGATCACTAATGGCGTAAATCAAGTAGAATTTGATTACTAATGGGGATGGATCAACAAGAACTTGTTTACGTCGGCTTTGAAGACTACCATGTATTCAACAGGAAAGCAGGCCAGCAGAACAGGTTCCAAAGGCGGGCAGTTCTGGGAAAGAAGCTTTATTCATGGAATTTGTGTTTAGACTTAGGCACAGGAAGAGAGTGAAGAAAATCATATATAGTGGTATAGTGTATTTTTTGAAGGTTTGGCAAAAAGGGAACCATAAATTTGAGTTTAGTCGAGCACTTGCCATGAAAACATCGATAGAGCAGAGATAGGCTCGCGACGTCTTTTCTGTGGGAAAGCGGTTTCAAGGAAGAGAAAGGACATCACCTACTCGGTTTCAAAGAAGACTAAGTGTGAGTGCGTGCATATTGTAATTCGTGTATGTCTGAACATCGCATTAATTAATTTCTTGTGATGAAAGAAAACGTTCGTGACGTCTTTGACGACGGACAAAATGGAAGGAAGCGCGATGGTACACGATTCGAGATTGCATCAAAGTAGCATTGAAACAGATACGCACTTAGTGCTTTCATACGTTTCTTCCGTTTGAAATGTTCGTTTTTTTTTTCTCCTTATAAATGTGTTGGCATACATATTCTGATTGGTTAATGACATTTCTTGTAATCGGAAGTGACGTCAAACTGTCACGCGGAAAATTAATAGTCACTTAGAACTTAACTGTTGAAAGTTGCGACTTTACAGAGGAAGGGGTTGTCGAACTTACCCTATATAACCGTGCCTGCGCGGGGAGTCTATTGTGAAGCAAGGGTTGGAGGGGTACCCTGTTAAGTCTCTAGAGATAATGGATACCTCGAGTAACCATGCCTGCGCGGGGAATCTATTATGAAGCAAGTGTTGAGCAATCTCGACCACACCGTTTCTGATCCAACACTAATTGATTCTAGTGGTAATGAAATGTCTAAATCGACAGAAAACAGTGCCAAGTTGAGCAGAAATCTCCTCCCCATACATCGCCGGTGTTTTCAAGTGGTCACCCATTTTAGTACTGACCAGTTTCAACGTCACTTAACTTTGGTGATTTTAATAAGAAACGACATGTGAACGTCGTTATATCGTAGGAGCATTATCATTTTCTTTAAGAATTATGTGATTTGTGATCTCAGTATTTTGTAGTGAGAGATGATTCGAATATTTTTTCCGATTCCGATACAATTACCGATTCTATACTAAATTCCCGATTCCAATACAATTACCGACTCTATACTAAATTCCCGATTCCAATACAATTACCGACTCTGTACTAAATTCCCGATTCCAATACAATTACCGACTCTGTACTAAATTCCCGATTCCAATACAATTACCGACTCTGTACTAAATTCCCGATTCCAATACAATTACCGACTCTGTACTAAATTCCCGATTCCAATACAATTACCGACTCTGTATTAAATTCCCGATTCCAATACAATTACCGACTCTGTACTAAATTCCCAATTCCAATACAATTACCGACTCTGTACTAAATTCCCGATTCCGATACAATTACCGATTCTATACTAAATTCCCGATTCCAATACAATTACCGACTCTGTACTAAATTCCCGATTCCAATACAATTACCGATTCTATACTAAATTCTCGATTCCAATACAATTACCGACTCTGTACTAAATTCCCGATTCCGATACAATTACCGACTCTGTACTAAATTCCCGATTCCAATACAATTACCGACTCTGTACTAAATTCCCGATTCCAATACAATTACCGACTCTGTACTAAATTCCCGATTCCAATACAATTACCGATTCTATACTAAATTCCCGATTCCAATACAATTACCGACTCTGTACTAAATTCCCGATTCCAATACAATTACCGACTCTGTACTAAATTCCCGATTCCAATACAATTACCGACTCTGTACTAAATTCCCAATTCCGATACAATTACCGACTCTGTACTAAATTCCCAATTCCAATACAATTACCGACTCTGTACTAAATTCCCGATTCCAATACAATTACCGATTCTATACTAAATTCCCGATTCCAATACAATTACCGACTCTGTACTAAATTCCCGATTCCAATACAATTACCGACTCTGTACTAAATTCCCGATTCCAATACAATTACCGACTCTGTACTAAATTCCCGATTCCAATACAATTACCGACTCTGTACTAAATTCCCGATTCCAATACAATTACCGACTCTGTACTAAATTCCCGATTCCGATACAATTACCGACTCTGTACTAAATTCCCAAGTCCAATACAATTACCGACTCTGTACTAAATTCCCGATTCCAATACAATTACCGACTCTGTACTAAATTCCCAATTCCAATACAATTACCGACTCTGTACTAAATTCCCAATTCCGATACAATTACCGACTCTGTACTAAATTCCCGATTCCAATACAATTACCGACTCTGTACTAAATTCCCGATTCCAATACAATTACCGACTCTGTACTAAATTCCCGATTCCAATACAATTACCGATTCTATACTAAATTCCCGATTCCAATACAATTACCGACTCTGTACTAAATTCCCGATTCCAATACAATTACCGACTCTGTACTAAATTCCCGATTCCAATACAATTACCGACTCTGTACTAAATTCCCGATTCCAATACAATTACCGACTCTGTACTAAATTCCCGATTCCAATACAATTACCGACTCTGTACTAAATTCCCAATTCCGATACAATTACCGACTCTGTACTAAATTCCCAATTCCGATACAATTACCGACTCTGTACTAAATTCCCAAGTCCAATACAATTACCGACTCTGTACTAAATTCCCGATTCCAATACAATTACCGACTCTGTACTAAATTCCCGATTCCAATACAATTACCGATTCTATACTAAATTCCCGATTCCAATACAATTACCGACTCTGTACTAAATTCCCGATTCCAATACAATTACCGACTCTGTACTAAATTCCCGATTCCAATACAATTACCGACTCTATACTAAATTCCTGATTCCAATACAATTACCGACTCTGTACTAAATTCCCGATTCCAATACAATTACCGACTCTGTACTAAATTCCCAATTCCGATACAATTACCGACTCTGTACTAAATTCCCAATTCCGATACAATTACCGACTCTGTACTAAATTCCCAAGTCCAATACAATTACCGACTCTGTACTAAATTCCCGATTCCAATACAATTACCGACTCTGTACTAAATTCCCGATTCCAATACAATTACCGACTCTGTACTAAATTCCCGATTCCAATACAATTACCGACTCTGTATTAAATTCCCGATTCCAATACAATTACCGACTCTGTACTAAATTCCCAATTCCAATACAATTACCGACTCTGTACTAAATTCCCGATTCCGATACAATTACCGATTCTATACTAAATTCCCGATTCCAATACAATTACCGACTCTGTACTAAATTCCCGATTCCAATACAATTACCGATTCTATACTAAATTCTCGATTCCAATACAATTACCGACTCTGTACTAAATTCCCGATTCCGATACAATTACCGACTCTGTACTAAATTCCCGATTCCAATACAATTACCGACTCTGTACTAAATTCCCGATTCCAATACAATTACCGACTCTGTACTAAATTCCCGATTCCAATACAATTACCGATTCTATACTAAATTCCCGATTCCAATACAATTACCGACTCTGTACTAAATTCCCGATTCCAATACAATTACCGACTCTGTACTAAATTCTCGATTCCAATACAATTACCGACTCTGTACTAAATTCCCAATTCCGATACAATTATCGACTCTGTACTAAATTCCCAATTCCAATACAATTACCGACTCTGTACTAAATTCCCGATTCCAATACAATTACCGATTCTATACTAAATTCCCGATTCCAATACAATTACCGACTCTGTACTAAATTCCCGATTCCAATACAATTACCGACTCTGTACTAAATTCCCGATTCCAATACAATTACCGACTCTGTACTAAATTCCCGATTCCAATACAATTACCGACTCTGTACTAAATTCCCGATTCCAATACAATTACCGACTCTATACTAAATTCCCGATTCCAATACAATTACCGACTCTGTACTAAATTCCCGATTCCAATACAATTACCGACTCTGTACTAAATTCCCAATTCCGATACAATTACCGACTCTGTACTAAATTCCCAATTCCGATACAATTACCGACTCTGTACTAAATTCCCAAGTCCAATACAATTACCGACTCTGTACTAAATTCCCGATTCCAATACAATTACCGACTCTGTACTAAATTCCCGATTCCAATACAATTACCGATTCTATACTAAATTCCCGATTCCAATACAATTACCGACTCTGTACTAAATTCCCGATTCCAATACAATTACCGACTCTGTACTAAATTCCCGATTCCAATACAATTACCGACTCTGTACTAAATTCCCGATTCCAATACAATTACCGACTCTGTACTAAATTCCCGATTCCAATACAATTACCGACTCTGTACTAAATTCCCGATTCCAATACAATTACCGACTCTGTACTAAATTCCCAATTCCGATACAATTACCGACTCTGTACTAAATTCCCAATTCCGATACAATTACCGACTCTGTACTAAATTCCCAAGTCCAATACAATTACCGACTCTGTAATAAATTCCCGATTCCAATACAATTACCGACTCTGTACTAGATTCCCGATTCCAATACAATTACCGATTCTATACTAAATTCCCGATTCCAATACAATTACCGACTCTGTACTAAATTCCCGATTCCAATACAGTTACCGACTCTGTACTAAATTCCCGATTCCAATACAATTACCGACTCTGTACTAAATTCCCAATTCCGATACAATTACCGACTCTGTACTAAATTCCCGATTCCAATACAATTACCGACTCTGTACTAAATTCCCAATTCCGATACAATTACCGACTCTGTACTAAATTCCCGATTCCAATACAATTACCGACTCTGTACTAAATTCCCGATTCCAATACAATTACCGATTCTATACTAAATTCCCGATTCCAATACAATTACCGACTCTGTACTAAATTCCCGATTCCAATACAATTACCGATTCTATACTAAATTCCCGATTCCAATACAATTACCGACTCTGTACTAAATTCCCGATTCCAATACAATTACCGATTCTATACTAAATTCCCGATTCCAATACAATTACCGACTCTGTACTAAATTCCCGATTCCAATACAATTACCGATTCTATACTAAATTCCCGATTCCAATACAATTACCGATTCTATACTAAATTCCCGATTCCAATACAATTACCGACTCTGTACTAAATTCCCGATTCCAATACAATTACCGATTCTATACTAAATTCCCGATTCCAATACAATTACCGACTCTGTACTAAATTCCCGATTCCAATACAATTACCGATTCTATACTAAATTCCCGATTCCAATACAATTACCGACTCTGTACTAAATTCCCGATTCCAATACAATTACCGATTCTATACTAAATTCCCGATTCCAATACAATTACCGACTCTGTACTAAATTCCCGATTCCAATACAATTACCGATTCTATACTAAATTCCCGATTCCAATACAATTACCGACTCTGTACTAAATTCCCGATTCCAATACAATTACCGATTCTATACTAAATTCCCGATTCCAATACAATTACCGACTCTGTACTAAATTCCCGATTCCAATACAATTACCGATTCTATACTAAATTCCCGATTCCAATACAATTACCGACTCTGTACTAAATTCCCGATTCCAATACAATTACCGATTCTATACTAAATTCCCGATTCCAATACAATTACCGACTCTGTACTAAATTCCCGATTCCAATACAATTACCGATTCTATACAAAATTCCCGATTCCAATACAATTACCGACTCTGTACTAAATTCCCGATTCCAATACAATTACCGACTCTGTACTAAATTCCCGATTCCAATACAATTACCGATTCTATACTAAATTCCCGATTCCAATACAATTACCGACTCTGTACTAAATTCCCGATTCCAATACAATTACCGATTCTATACTAAATTCCCGATTCCGATACAATTACCGACTCTGTACTAAATTCCCAATTCCGATACAATTACCGACTCTATACTAAATTCCCGATTCCAATACAATTACCGACTCTGTACTAAATTCCCGATTCCAATACAATTACCGACTCTGTACTAAATTCCCGATTCCAATACAATTACCGACTCTGTACTAAATTCCCAATTCCGATACAATTACCGACTCTGTACTAAATTCCCGATTCCAATACAATTACCGACTCTGTACTAAATTCCCAATTCCAATACAATTACCGACTCTGTACTAAATTCCCGATTCCAATACAATTACCGACTCTGTACTAAATTCCCGATTCCAATACAATTACCGACTCTGTACTAAATTCCCGATTCCAATACAATTACCGACTCTGTACTAAATTCCCGATTCCAATACAATTACCGACTCTGTACTAAATTCCCAATTCCAATACAATTACCGACTCTATACTAAATTCCCGATTCCAATACAATTACCGATTCTGTACTAAATTCCCGATTCCAATACAATTACCGACTCTGTACTAAATTCCCGATTCCAATACAATTACCGATTCTGTACTAAATTCCCAATTCCGATACAATTACCGATTCTGTACTAAATTCCCGATTCCAATACAATTACCGACTCTGTACTAAATTCCCGATTCCAATACAATTACCGACTCTGTACTAAATTCCCGATTCCAATACAATTACCGACTCTGTACTAAATTCCCGATTCCAATACAATTACCGACTCTGTACTAAATTCCCAATTCCAATACAATTACCGACTCTATACTAAATTCCCGATTCCAATACAATTACCGATTCTGTACTAAATTCCCGATTCCAATACAATTACCGACTCTGTACTAAATTCCCGATTCCAATACAATTACCGACTCTGTACTAAATTCCCGATTCCAATACAATTACCGATTCTGTACTAAATTCCCGATTCCAATACAATTACCGACTCTGTACTAAATTCCCGATTCCAATACAATTACCGACTCTGTACTAAATTCCCAATTCCAATACAATTACCGACTCTATACTAAATTCCCGATTCCGATACAATTACCGATTCTGTACTAAATTCCCGATTCCAATACAATTACCGACTCTGTACTAAATTCCCGATTCCAATACAATTACCGACTCTGTACTAAATTCCCGATTCCAATACAATTACCGACTCTGTACTAAATTCCCGATTCCAATACAATTACCGACTCTGTACTAAATTCCCAATTCCAATACAATTACCGACTCTATACTAAATTCCCGATTCCAATACAATTACCGATTCTGTACTAAATTCCCGATTCCAATACAATTACCGACTCTGTACTAAATTCCCGATTCCAATACAATTACCGACTCTGTACTAAATTCCCGATTCCAATACAATTACCGATTCTGTACTAAATTCCCGATTCCAATACAATTACCGACTCTGTACTAAATTCCCGATTCCAATACAATTACCGATTCTGTACTAAATTCCCAATTCCAATACAATTACCGACTCTATACTAAATTCCCAATTCCAATACAATTACCGACTCTATACTAAATTCCCGATTCCAATACAATTACCGATTCTGTACTAAATTCCCGATTCCAATACAATTACCGACTCTGTACTAAATTCCCGATTCCAATACAATTACCGATTCTGTACTAAATTCCCGATTCCAATACAATTACCGACTCTGTACTAAATTCCCGATTCCAATACAATTACCGATTCTGTACTAAATTCCCGATTCCAATACAATTACCGATTCTGTACTAAATTCCCGATTCCAATACAATTACCGATTCTGTACTAAATTCCCGATTCCAATACAATTACCGATTCTGTACTAAATTCCCAATTCCGATACAATTACCGATTCTGTACTAAATTCCCAATTCCAATACAATTACCGACTCTGTACTAAATTCCCGATTCCAATACAATTACCGATTCTGTACTAAATTCCCGATTCCAATACAATTACCGATTCTGTACTAAATTCCCAATTCCAATACAATTACCGACTCTGTACTAAATTCCCGATTCCAATACAATTACCGATTCTGTACTAAATTCCCGATTCCAATACAATTACCGACTCTGTACTAAATTCCCGATTCCAATACAATTACCGATTCTGTACTAAATTCCCGATTCCAATACAATTACCGACTCTGTACTAAATTCCCGATTCCAATACAATTACCGATTCTGTACTAAATTCCCGATTCCAATACAATTACCGATTCTGTACTAAATTCCCGATTCCAATACAATTACCGATTCTGTACTAAATTCCCGATTCCAATACAATTACCGATTCTGTACTAAATTCCCAATTCCGATACAATTACCGACTCTGTACTAAATTCCCGATTCCAATACAATTACCGATTCTGTACTAAATTCCCAATTCCGATACAATTACCGACTCTATACTAAATTCCCAATTCCAATACAATTACCGACTCTGTACTAAATTCCCAATTCCAATACAATTACCGACTCTGTACTAAATTCCCGATTCCAATACAATTACCGATTCTGTACTAAATTCCCAATTCCGATACAATTACCGACTCTATACTAAATTCCCAATTCCGATACAATTACCGACTCTGTACTAAATTCCCAATTCCAATACAATTACCGACTCTGTACTAAATTCCCGATTCCAATACAATTACCGATTCTGTACTAAATTCCCAATTCCGATACAATTACCGACTCTATACTAAATTCCCAATTCCAATACAATTACCGATTCTGTACTAAATTCCCGATTCCAATACAATTACCGACTCTGTACTAAATTCCCAATTCCGATACAATTACCGATTCTATACTAAATTCCCGATTCCAATACAATTACCGACTCTGTACTAAATTCCCGATTCCAATACAATTACCGACTCTGTACTAAATTCCCAATTCCAATACAATTACCGATTCTATACTAAATTCCCGATTCCAATACAATTACCGACTCTGTACTAAATTCCCGATTCCAATACAATTACCGACTCTGTACTAAATTCCCAATTCCAATACAATTACCGACTCTATACTAAATTCCCAATTCCAATACAATTACCGACTCTATACTAAATTCCCAATTCCAATACAATTACCGACTCTGTACTAAATTCCCGATTCCAATACAATTACCGATTCTGTACTAAATTCCCAATTCCAATACAATTACCGACTCTATACTAAATTCCCAATTCCAATACAATTACCGACTCTATACTAAATTCCCAATTCCAATACAATTACCGATTCTGTACTAAATTCCCAATTCCAATACAATTACCGATTCTGTACTAAATTCCCAATTCCAATACAATTACCGACTCTATACTAAATTCCCAATTCCAATACAATTACCGACTCTATACTAAATTCCCGATTCCAATACAATTACCGATTCTGTACTAAATTCCCGATTCCAATACAATTACCGACTCTGTACTAAATTCCCGATTCCAATACAATTACCGATTCTGTACTAAATTCCCGATTCCAATACAATTACCGACTCTGTACTAAATTCCCGATTCCAATACAATTACCGACTCTGTACTAAATTCCCGATTCCAATACAATTACCGACTCTGTACTAAATTCCCGATTCCAATACAATTACCGACTCTGTACTAAATTCCCGATTCCAATACAATTACCGACTCTGTACTAAATTCCCAATTCCAATACAATTACCGACTCTGTACTAAATTCCCGATTCCAATACAATTACCGACTCTGTACTAAATTCCCAATTCCAATACAATTACCGACTCTGTACTAAATTCCCGATTCCAATACAATTACCGATTCTGTACTAAATTCCCAATTCCAATACAATTACCGACTCTATACTAAATTCCCAATTCCAATACAATTACCGACTCTATACTAAATTCCCAATTCCAATACAATTACCGACTCTATACTAAATTCCCAATTCCAATACAATTACCGATTCTGTACTAAATTCCCAATTCCGATACAATTACCGACTCTATACTAAATTCCCAATTCCAATACAATTACCGATTCTGTACTAAATTCCCGATTCCAATACAATTACCGACTCTGTACTAAATTCCCAATTCCGATACAATTACCGACTCTGTACTAAATTCCCGATTCCAATACAATTACCGACTCTGTACTAAATTCCCAATTCCAATACAATTACCGACTCTATACTAAATTCCCGATTCCAATACAATTACCGATTCTGTACTAAATTCCCGATTCCAATACAATTACCGACTCTGTACTAAATTCCCGATTCCAATACAATTACCGACTCTGTACTAAATTCCCGATTCCAATACAATTACCGACTCTGTACTAAATTCCCGATTCCAATACAATTACCGATTCTGTACTAAATTCCCGATTCCAATACAATTACCGATTCTGTACTAAATTCCCGATTCCAATACAATTACCGATTCTGTACTAAATTCCCAATTCCGATACAATTACCGACTCTATACTAAATTCCCAATTCCAATACAATTACCGACTCTATACTAAATTCCCGATTCCAATACAATTACCGATTCTGTACTAAATTCCCGATTCCAATACAATTACCGACTCTGTACTAAATTCCCGATTCCAATACAATTACCGATTCTGTACTAAATTCCCAATTCCAATACAATTACCGACTCTATACTAAATTCCCAATTCCAATACAATTACCGATTCTGTACTAAATTCCCGATTCCAATACAATTACCGACTCTGTACTAAATTCCCAATTCCGATACAATTACCGACTCTGTACTAAATTCCCGATTCCAATACAATTACCGACTCTGTACTAAATTCCCAATTCCAATACAATTACCGACTCTATACTAAATTCCCGATTCCAATACAATTACCGATTCTGTACTAAATTCCCGATTCCAATACAATTACCGACTCTGTACTAAATTCCCGATTCCAATACAATTACCGATTCTGTACTAAATTCCCAATTCCGATACAATTACCGACTCTATACTAAATTCCCAATTCCAATACAATTACCGACTCTATACTAAATTCCCGATTCCAATACAATTACCGATTCTGTACTAAATTCCCGATTCCAATACAATTACCGACTCTGTACTAAATTCCCGATTCCAATACAATTACCGATTCTGTACTAAATTCCCAATTCCAATACAATTACCGACTCTATACTAAATTCCCAATTCCAATACAATTACCGATTCTGTACTAAATTCCCGATTCCAATACAATTACCGACTCTGTACTAAATTCCCAATTCCGATACAATTACCGACTCTGTACTAAATTCCCAATTCCAATACAATTACCGACTCTGTACTAAATTCCCGATTCCAATACAATTACCGACTCTGTACTAAATTCCGATTCCAATACAATTACCGACTCTATACTAAATTCCCGATTCCAATACAATTACCGATTCTATACTAAATTCCCGATTCCAATACAATTACCGACTCTGTACTAAATTCCCGATTCCGATACAATTACCGACTCTGTACTAAATTCCCGATTCCGATACAATTACCGATTCTGATTCTATATAAATCTCTAAATATTTAAGTATAAACTTGTTATTTTCCCCGATCACTATAAAAAAAATGCACATATACTTTTCTCAAACGTAAAAATACACATGGGTTTTAGTTTTACAGGTCGTTTAAAATCAATAAATATTTATTATTTTGTTATACCTACCAGTAGTGAAAGATTGTGATTAACATAATCAATTAAAAAAATAATTAAATGAATCGTTTTTGGCAATTTTATGGTCCCGATACCGATTCTGATACCCCAAAAGCTCCGATTTTCCGACTCCCGGTTTCGATTCCGATTAATCGTCCCCATGCAGTATTTTTTTTTAATATGGTGCCTGACTGTTTGCTAGTCTAGGAATTTTGCATCGAATCATTATCATTTCATGAGTTGTACGGACTGTTGGTTTCGGTATTATTTTTATTATAATTTACGGAATATCATTAAATATTTAAAGATCTGGACGATATGATGAGTTCGATATATATATATATATATATATATATATATATATATATATATATATATATATATATTTACTCATGTTCACCTCTAACAAGGCATATCGCCATTTGCACGTAAGGGGATACTATTGTAGACCATGTCTAGGAAAGATTAACAAGATGTTGCTTTACGTTACATTTAAACTTCTGCATATCAGTGCAGTCAGAGAAGCAAGTAGCATGGGGGGAATTCCAATTTAGCTGTTCGTGAGAAGAAACTACTAGAGAAAAACTTTCTGGCATTTAGGGACCTCAACAGTGAGGGAATGTGATTTCGCTGCTAAGCAAGTTTGTATGTTGATGGGGTGCAAGTGCAACAATTCATTAAAGCACATTCATTAAAATATATATAAAACATGCACAGGGATGCAACATTGTGGCGATGGGACAGAGGTTGGAGCTTAGTTGACAAAGTGAGACCTCACGAATTGTAAGGCAAGTTATTTACATTGAAGTTTTTAAGAACTAATGACTAATATAGTTGCTTAGCCATTGTGATGCAAATCATTGTAATTAACGAAATTGTACACGTGATCTCAATATTATTATGTAAGAACTAGCGAAGTACGTTCCCCCCTTGCTTAAAATATGCTTACGAATTACATTTTCTTTTATATTTTATTAAAATCAAATTATTTTTTTTAATAAAATATAAATAAAAAATTAATAACAGTCGGTACGGTCCCGAAAATAGAAGACCAGATAAGCGTTAATTAATACCAGGGCCACATCGAATGGTCTTGCTGATAGTCGATTTAGAAAATCGACTATTATTTTTATTAAAAAATTAAAATGCGAGATAATCAACATTATTATTGTTTTGTAACTGTTATGTAACAGAAGGTATGCAGAGAGAATTATTGAAACAATGGAATGTTTATTAAAATATTTTGGTTAACTTAAAAACAATAACAAGGAAAGAATGGAGTGGGTTTCCAAACCTAGTGATAAAAACAATAAATTTTGCCAGAAGACGTCACTGAATGTCACGTGCTGGTTGAGTGACGTAAGCACAAAGGAATAGTTGCATATATACAAGAGAGTTAGGAGTTAAGAAAGACATAGCTAGAGAGAGGGGTAGACGGACGAAGAGAGTGTTGGAGACAGGGCTGTAATGGCCTTGTACGGAGTTGAAGCAGAGATTAAAACTAGTGTCCAATCTTCAAACAAGTAAACATAGTGAAATAAAATCTGTCTAAAATATAACCGAAGACTCCTGGTCGTTTCTTTAGAAGAAATGCTTATTTCAGCTTTAGATAGATTCATAAAGCAAGGTCCGGATGAAGTTATGGTTTCTTCATTGGCAAGATGCATAACCAATCCAGAAGGCGTTCTATCCCCTTTGTGTTATCCGTATTGTTATATGGCCTGTCAGACTGTATATGTGTAATGTATATATGGAAGAATTTATGAACACTAGACGACACGAAGCTTCACTATATACACAACTCACCATAAACCCAACACACTTTATATAGAGCCTCGTACATATATATATATATATATATATATATATATATATATATATATATATATATACACACACCATATTCCCCTGCGCCGTAATATAAGAACACAAAATTGGATTTTTAAGACCATAAAATCCAACCTTGATCGCTCTTTATGTCCCGTGGCGCAGTGAATAGAGGAGTTGAATCTCTGCGGTTTCAGGTGAGAATTGTCTGAAGATAATGGTTTTAATCTTACCTAAAACAGTCCAGAGGATTAGCTGGCCACAAACGTGGTAAAACAACAACTATGCAAGGCAGTAATTATTGAGATACAGTTACAAGACTCAGCATTCCTATCCCGTCGCAGATAATCACTAGAAGAAGACATCAGTATGTACTGGCCCAAACGTGGTGAAATAGCAACAACTATGAAGATGAGGATAACAGTCCGCAAAAAAAAAAAAAAAAAAATGAATACACGCTTAAATATATTTTACTTCATGACGATTTCGTATTATTATTACAGAGCCAATTCTCTATTGAATATTATATTTTACTTAACATATAGCACTGATTTCAGAACTTGAAAAAACAACGACTTGGATGCTATCATCTAGAATCGAAAGCGAAACACTTAGCACTCCAGCCGCGTTCCCTTACGTTTGAGCTATCGACAGATAGATAAGAAAGATTTAGCTATGAATGTATTTGAACATGCGTAAAAATAATAGAATTATGTCGGCAAGTTGAAATAAACAATTTGCATTTCAATTTACCGACATATTTCTGTGCGCGTTAATAATCCATCACAACAATTTTTTTGTTATTTCAGTGTTATGTAACCAGTACCTTAAGGGAAGGCAGAGAAAAATATGCGGAGATAAGTGACATCGGTAAGTGAAATGAGATCGTTGACCTTTTCCAAACATGTTTCGGTCACGATATAGACGTGAGTCCTAAACCTAAGGAGACTCCAAACAAGGATTCCAGAAGTGGGGAGGAGCAAGTAGTTGGGAAGACGCCAGTCTCATAGAAAATTGTGAAAGCTTTGATCATATTCTTTTCCATGATTGGATTGTCGAAGGTGATGGAATCCAACGAGGGATCGAATTTCAGATCCAGAATGTTCCAGCAAGCTATGAGTAGTTTGAGTATCACAACCATAAAATCCAGTGCATAAAATCCGCAATCCCCGGCATCCCTGGAACTCTTCCATCGACGTTGAAAGACATGATGAGGACATACTACTTCGACCATCCGAATTCAATTTTTCCACACAAGTTTCCCACACAGGCGAGATCCTAAAATCTTGAACACCAAGTAATATCCAAGGCAAAATAATACTATTCGACACCATATAACGATTCCCGTCAAAATATAATATTATTAATAATGTTATTATCAGTCTACCCATTCCCAAACTTATTTTCCTTCTTGTATTTTGCGTCTCCAATCAAACAATTTGGGTCCTCAAGACCACCGGTTGTTGCCCGGGGTTGTTCACATAATAAGAAGCTCTAATTCAGCTCTAATTAACACATAATTATGAATTTTCAACCATCAAAGGTCACACACCATACACGAGGTGTCTGTTGGGAATACAACCCCTTCAAGCAATATTTTTACCGCTGCAACCCCGTAAAGGCAGAAGTGATTCGCCAAAAGGTAGAGTAATGCTCAACGATGGAATTATTGAACCAAGCCAAAGTAGTTGGTCATCGCCAAAGGCAGGATGCATTTAGACTCCAAACAAGGAACATTGTCACTTTGAAGTAAGTGGCTACGATCAGGGACATAAGTTGGAGGGATACTATGTAGGGAGTTGAGCAACAAGATGTCTGTTCACATAACACTTGAACTTCTACATGTCAGTACAGTTGGAGAAGCAAGAACTCGGCAGGTAATTTTAATGTTTAGCAGTTCTGGGAAATAAACTATTAGAGCAGAAGTAGGGGGCCACTGTCGGAGGATATAAGTTGCGGGTAATTTATATCGTAAAAGTTAGCAGGGAATATTATGAAGGGAGATGAGCAGCAAGATGTCTATTAACATTACACTTGAACTTCTGCATGTCAGTACAGTTGGGAAAACAGAATCCCGGAATGGAGTTCTAAAATCTAGCAGTTCTGGGGAAGAAATTATTGGAGTAAAAGGCTTTCTTACACCTAGGGATCTCTACTGTGTAGAGGTGGGATTTAGCGGCTTGTCGGGTTTGTCGGGGTTTTTTACGTCGAGGGGGTACAAGTGCTTGAAGTTCACCATTAAAATACTTGTAGATTATTTCCTTATTCCATGAACTTATATATATATATATATATATATATATATATATATATATATATATATATATATATACTATTATATAAAAGAATGGTATGTGTGAGTTCGTTTCCTATAGTTTCGGAAAGGGCTAGACAGAATTTTTTGAAATTTGACATAAAGATTACTTGATGTGTCTGGGAGTGTTTTCATTTAGGTTTGAATCGGAATGTATCTGACAAGTATCGAAAATCGATAATAGAAAAACGCTGATTAAAAAATCTGATTTTGATCAAAGTTAACAGTTTTATACAACTTATCGCATTTCAGAAGTTTTATCTTGATAAACGCACGAACACAAAGGCTCAGCCTATAATATCAACTGCAGATTCTTTGATAAGACTAGGGTGCATTCGAAATGCATGCTTCTGTTTGTAGCACAATTTATCCATGATACTTTACTGCTTCATTTTAAAGTTGAAGTGAAACCATAATTTACAGATAATTTTATAAAATCTACAATAGATTTTCTACCGTGCAATGTGCACTACATTGTATTGTGAACTAAATCACTATAGAAAGACGTGTGAAGCTTCCTCCCAGTACATTGCGGGGTGTTTCATAACTGGAGCTAACAATCAATCGATTCGATTATAAAGTCATCGATTAAACCGATTTCGATGACAATAATTTGTCGATTATTATTCAATAATATATATATATATATATATATATATATACATGCATATATATGCACGCATAAATATATATTAATATATATATATATACATGCATGCGCATATATATGTATGCATGCATATATATACATATATATATATATGCATTCATGCATGTACACACATACACACATATATATATATATATATATACATATAAGAGCAAATAGTTAATAAAACATGTTAAAAAACACTTTGAAAAAGAGTTAAAAACATTTAATCTGAAAAGGAAACACTTGATAAGTGGATAGTCCTTAATCCGCGGAGTTTCGAAGAAATACTTTCCTTCTCATCAGAGGGTAGGAATTAGCAAAATGCGGGATCGGATTTTTCATGCAAAAGTATTTGATGAAACTACAAATAAGTCAAAGATCTTACTTGATAACAAAAAGTGAAGCATAGGGAATATGGCGAAGAAAAAGGTGATTACACGTGAATGGATGATCTGGTGAAAGGTAAATTATCCAATGACGGTAAAATCCAAAAATATAACTCTAAGAAAGTTAATTGAGTTTCCATTTACACAAGTAAAATCCAAGGAAATCACGTAATTGGAAGATGGTCCAAAATAATCAAAAAGGCCGAAATCCCTGGAATAATTCACAAATATGTACAAAGAAAAGAAAAGGGGGAAAATCCAATAATATTAATAAAAGTAAGATAAGATATGCTTTTCACACGACTGCCGAGACATAATAAGAAACAACAGGGAAGAAGAAGAGGAAAAAATTAAATGGTAATAGAATTAAATATAAGATAGAAAAGCAAATGTCAAAATGACCCAGACAAAAACGATGTTAAAAGGCGCAAAAAAATATAGGACAAAAAATAGATCAACTGAAATGTACAGATTATTACTTAAGAAAATGTCAGCAAGAGTTGTTAAAAGACACTAAATGGAAAGATAAATAAATAAATAAATAATAAATAAGTAAATAATAAAATATAAAAATAAAAAAAATAAACAAAATTTTAAGGGGAGAGGATGGCCGGTATTTGCAAATTCCGGATAAAGCAAGTAAGCATGTAAGTATGTATGCATACAGTAAAATATAAGTAAATATACATGCATGATATAGATGTGTGGGTAGATAGAAATATTTAAAGACTAAGACGGAAATTGCAGATAAAAAACCGGCCAAACAAAGAAGAAATAAAGAAGTAAAAGGATTATTAAGTTATAAAGTATTAGGAAAGTATGTAGAAAAAACGATAAAGTTTAAGAAGAATTATATATCTATATGAAAGGTTAAAGTAATAACTATGTAATTTCAAAATTACCATAATTAAATTTGGACTTATGTTTACAGAAAGAGATCAGTTCGTGTTTAGAATTTATTATATTGTTACTTTGAGGGGAAGTAATTATAGTTATAGCTTCGGTCGTGCAGAGGCGACATGACTTAGAGCCTGGGGTATAAGACTTAAGTTTTTTATGATAGTCCATTTGATTGAGAAGGGGGTATTGTTAGAGTTAAGTTTTTTAATTAAAGTAGTTAGGGAAGTTCCTTGGTTATTATTAGAATTATGGTTGTTAAAAGAGGAAATGTGGTTTGATATTCTTTTCTAAATTAATGTTGAAGTAGCGCCGATATATGTATGTACTTTAT